>NC_134572.1:75198620-75316120 GCF_050947875.1 Dermacentor variabilis
CCGCTCGGGCGTTGCACCTCGAAAGCGTTCGCGCGGCTCATGTACAACCTTATTTGCAGCCGTGCTACCGTCTGTATGTGCAGAGAAGTGTCACGTGACTCCTGGGCGGCAGTCGAGAGCGGTGAGACCGGGAGAGTGAGTTAACGCCCTGCGCTAAGCACTTCAAGGTCTCCTTGCTCTTGAAAGGTAAGCGTGCAGATCATCGCGACAGACATAGACTGTAAAGTCTAGTAGCGTGGTATAAATCCAGTAAAGAAAATTACGCAGATATGCCCAACCTTCATAACGTGCAGCCTTTGTGAAAAGTGTACGGGCTACTCCTAGTATTTAGGATATATCTCGTTCGGTTGTGTTGCAGCTCCCATGACTATCCGGACCCTTGGGTGGCGAGTGCTACAATTGTTTGCATTCCTCAAAGCGTTAGAACTTGTGGCATATCAGAGCAACTCTCTTGAAGAGCCTGCAGTCAGCATAGCGGTTTCAGGCAACATAGCCCGTACACTTTTGACGAAGAGTGTGCATATCACGGACAGCAAAAATCATACAGTACGATCAAACTTCTTTTTGGTTTACAACTAGCCCTGTCACGCGACGCCACAGAGGCTTTAAGACGTAGCTTTAAGTGCCTTCTACACATGCCTTCACCGCAAAAGCCTACCTGTCACAACAGTCCCGTGGCGTATAGCACAGTGCATAGCTACCATTAGTAACACATATTAGAAGTCAAACATGATTTACTTAGCGCATGCAATATTTTGACGACACCCTTTACGGCAGACTCGTGTATAACCTGCAGCAGTTCTTCTTTGCAGATGCGCGGTTTCCGGAGACAAGGCAAACCTGAAAGCATTTATTTGTACAACAGAATTGAGTAGTTTTAGATATTGAGCAGTTTGCTTATATGTGACCAATATTAAAAGCGACACCTCACTACCACGACACTCACAGATCAACCGGTGAGCCTTCCCTCGGCAAACTGCTGCAGCTGCTTCCCGTGCTCCCACATTTATCTCGCAGCCACCTGTCGCCCCCGGTTCCATTCCGGTGACCACTTGCATGACCAGTGCAAAATACGGGGCTGTAACCCCTACCTAGACCACACTACATTCTTAAAACGAGACAAGGACAAGCTAGCCCGAGAAAAAATTAAGGCATTGTATATGAAAAACGTGAGATAAATTGTGTTAGCATGCCATCAACTATTTTATTCACAAAGTGAACTTGGCTTCTGAAAGGATACGTTTAAATCGATATTCAGTGGGACCTGTTGTTGTATGTTGAGCAGGCCACGTGTAAGGAGTTATCGGAAAGGAAGTAAAAAGATGTGCGGAGACTTCAGTCTATTTGGTAAATTTCAAACATATGTATGTTCCGTCTCCGGGATGAACTTAGTTGAAAGCTTGCGCTTGTTGTGTACATCTTGTTGCGCCTTCATGTCCTCGTCTTTCTGTCATCAATTCATCTATTATTGAAGCAATACTTAGCGAAACAACAGTTGTCATTACATGCAGTAAATTCACATGATCCTTGCATCATATAGTTATGGCCAGTCAACTTTCTTTGTAGAGTGGACATAAACTATAGGACGTCACTGTTCACGTAGTAAAGAAGAAAGAAGGCTTATCAAACAAAAATAATTAAAAAGCAACCCCTCTGGCACTTAAGCTGACCCGGATTAAGTCGATTGTTTTACTTCTCAGGGGGTATAAAACAAAGACATCGTAGACAGCTTTCCGGTGTGCAGACAATGCCGCGTGGAGAGATGGTAGGTAGTGAAAGATTAACACAGACTTTGCTTCTTTTCAGGGGCCCCATGGACTACTTACTGTACATCTATGGCGTCGGTAAGTGACTTGAAACAGAAGGCACAAGGCTCCTAGACTACCTGATGTTTCGTATGCATACATGGTTAAGAAAGAGGACGCAGGCGGGACAACAGCTTAAGAAGACAGGACGCAGCATTGGCGATAAATTGACGACTTTTTGCTGTGACCCAATATACACACCGCTCGATGCGTGCCTTGATGTAGATTAATAGCACACCCGGTTTGTTTGTTTGTTTTGATATTTTTGTCTGTTTGTATGTTCGCTTGCCTGTTAGTATGTCTGTTTGCCTGTTTGTTTCTTTGTTTTTCTACACGCCGGCGATGTCTTGCGGTTTCGCGTCCAGCACTGCATCATGTCCAGCTACATCATGTCCAGCTACATGTGCAAAGCTGTAGTAATAGAATTTTATTTGTGGCCAGCGGGGCATACTTAAGGTGCCTGTAAATCTAAGCACACGAACGTTTTCGTGCTCTAATCCCATTGGAAAGCGGCCGTCTCGCCGGTATTCGAACCCGTGACATCGTGTTCAGCAGCAGAACGCCGTAGTTCCAGCTGAGCCACTGTGGAGGTTACTGAAGCAATGATAGTTTGTTTCAAAGCTAACATAAATGTTTAAAGAAAAGATTTATTCATTTTCATCGACAGACGTGGTGAGCGAAAGAGTATCTTTGGATTGAGATAGCAAAGCATACATTCAACTGAGAAAAGATGTGCACCGAAGATCAACTATATTCAACAAAGAAACAGACGCCTACATCCGTGCATCATCATAGTCGTTCACTACGTAAGATACACCCATTGAGGCAAAACACATTGGAAATAGGTTCCATTTAATCTCAAACCATAACCTTTTAACCCTCCCGTTAGTTATCGATGCTGCATGCCGCGATGGTTAGCACGGCATGCCGCACTGAGACGTTTCTGTATACGATGGTGCGGTAAGCGTTCCACGAGCTTTTCGGTTGCGTCATCACGAAATTCGTAAGAATTCTCACCAATTACCCGCTATTTCCGTACGAATAGCATTGAGCGTATCAGGATTTAAAAAAAAAGTCATGCCGTTTTGATTATAGAAAATTGTGAAGCGATATGATGAAAGCTTTTTGTTTCTCAGAAAGCAGCACTTGCCACTTGCAGTTGCAGCCATGTTATTACTCTGTTATAAGTGGGAGTACATGAGAACTGTCGTCTATCGAAAAGCGCACGGAATATTTCAATGAGATCTCTACAAAATCCTAGTGACATTTATTTCTGAGCGTTATTAAACCAGGGAAAATTACCATTTGTGGCAAATGAACAATGATGATGATGATGATGATGATGATGATCGAAGTCTTGTGGTACAAGTGGCAAATGTGCATGAACCAAAGAGTGCAGGATACTTTGTGTCGACTTTTGGACGGGGTTATATCGATTAGAAGTACAGGTTTATTTCAACAAATTTAAACGGTCCTGGTTATGGGTGCTACAAAGTAGGTGTGCGGATCATGTCTATACATACAGAGGTTAAACAAAAAAAACCACACTCATTGAGACAATTTCATTATAGGAGGTCTTAGGTTCTCCACTGAACTAATAAATTAACAAAGCAGCTTCGTTTTAAACTGTACGGTCGTATAAATTAATATATTGTTCAAAGAGCTGTAGATGGGAGTACTGTATGAGAATTCTTTTTTTTTTCTATTAGCTAATTTCTATTAGTAACTACACGAAGTAATAGAATTCGTATCGACAATCGCCCCATTCCGGGCTTCCGCTCGTTATTTCGGTTTTTCTTCGATTCCAGTGAGCTTTCTGTCCGCTGGGTGACTAGATTAGTGATGCAGTTTTCTACAAAGCACACACCGGGAAAAACAAAGAATGGCTTGAGATGCTTAATGAGTTGAAGGAACTACGATCCACTTGAAATGTCGATATATCGGCTTCAACCCGCACAAAGCCCGACGTACCGGTCGTGGTAGCTGAGTGGCTATGACTTTCCGCTGCTCGGGGTCGCGGGTTCGATCCCGAGCGAGGCGGACGCATTTCGATGGTAGCGAAGAGCAAGGACGCTTGTCTACTTAGATTGAGTGAACTGCACGTGCAAGTTCAAAATTAATCCGGAGTCCTTTCCACTACGGCGCGCCTCGTACTAAAATAAAATTAAATTATGGGGTTTGCCGTGCCAACCCCACGATCTGACTGTGAGACACGTTGTAGTGGGCGACTCCGCCTTAATTTCGACCGCCTGGGGTTCTCTAACGTGCTCCCAAATTTAATTAAACGGGTGTTATTTTTTTTTACTTTTTTCGTTTCGCCCCCATCGAAATGTGGCCGCCGTGGTCGGGATTTGATCCCGCGACTTTAATAGCGCAACACCAAAGCCACTAAGCAACCACGTTGGTTTTGCCTCATAATCAGATCGCGGTTTTGGCACGTAAAACTCCGTATTTTATTATTATTTTTTAAAGCCAGCGCATCATTTGTTGATGCACTGCGTTTGATACTTCAAAATTCTGATTTAGGCGCGAGGAACCTAACACAAGTCCCATAGTCGCGGGTTTGAAGAGACACTAAACAGGATCATCAAATTTATATTTAGAACCGGTGAAGCGTCTTTTCAAAATTTCATCTATTTTACCGGTATAAGTTTGTTATTACAGGAGCAAACATATAACAAGCTGTTTTTCTTTGAATGGAGTGCCGCCTCACTAAGGTACCTCATTGTGACGTTAAAGATTCCGGAGTATTTTCTCATATTCAGGTCACGCTTACGGATCAAAAGCTATCAAAACTTGCGAGATTCAGCCCTTGGCTCCTCTTGAATGCAATGTTGTCCTTCTCTACCGCCAAGCGATCAAGTATAATTCGTTTCATACATTGCGAGCAACGCTGTAGAGCCTAGCAAGACGTCTCGCAGTAGCTGCGTTTGCTCCAAGAAATAGTTCATTTTTTTTACCAGCAATTACATAACATTGTTGTTTATTTAGGCTCAGTAATAGATAAAAAAAGTTTAATCATTAGGAATGAATTATCTGTGCTACATGGCTGTTAATACGGTGTTTTCAGTCATTTTGCTATTCGATGTTTTTCCTTTTCGGTTTTTCATCGTTTTCCTTTTTGGTCGTGGCAGCCTTATGCTCAGGCTCAAGCGAACACGTGCGCGCGCCAAAATATTTGGCCATGAAGAGCGCGGAGTAATATATTTTGATTACCGGACTTCTTGCGTAGCTTCCACAGCACTTCATGCTAGGTATGAAGTGCGTTATGGACCGGAGTGGATGCTGTCAAAATTCATGACATCACAGAGAGCTGGTCGGGCGCCTTCAGGCCAGCGTCACAGCCCGTATTTTATTCTTTCGAGCCTTGTCCGGCTTACCATTGCAAGTACCCTGTTACTATAGGAGTGGTCATTTTGCTGTTGCAGAAGCGTGGCCTTTTACTTATGTAGCTTAACATCGTATTTCTGTTCAACGCCTTCCGTCCCTGTGTTATGTGCGTGTAGCGCGGCATGTTGTCTCATGTGCAGTCTGTGTCCGCGCCCTTGTGTCTGCTCTACAGCAAATTAGAAGGCGACCTACCAACGAGCCCATAGGACTATTCACGTCGCTTGAATTGATGAACTGTGTAGCTACCTGGCGCGACCAGACATTTGGGTATAATTATGAATTATGCGTGGGTAGAGAGGGGAGGGGGAATACAGAATGCAGGCTTTTGTACATTATTAAGTCGCTCTACACAAGATGGCTGACCTCCCACTCGCGGCGTAATTGGTCAGAGGGTATAGGCTTGCAGACAGCAAGGATATATAGTAAGCACGATACAGTTCCTCGCAATACTGTCTAGGGGGAAATCTGGCGCCACCTTCCCTATGCGCGTTTCTTAACGGTCGTTGGGCCGACTTCGGTTGACGGGATATGGGCGTTGGCCGCTTTGTGTCTCGAAGGCGGCTTAACGTAAAATATCGTCATGGCTGCACATATAAAGCATTCGTAAAATAAGATCTTCATAGAATGCTTTCAGACACCCGTATGACATCTTTTAGTAAAATTTACTCACCTCCAGTGCATAAGCAAGCGCTTACGAACAGACGACTAACAGTCGCAAAGCGAGCGCAAATGTGCTCCAACTGTACTAGCCCCATGGCGCATTTCTTTTTACATTTCATATAAATGTACATCCAATCACAAGTCCTAATGATTGAATCAAAAGTGTTCTCGTGTAATATTAAAAAAGAAGCAGCTTTTTACATCTTTGTTTATTAGAGAATGAACCATTGTGACAGACCGAACGGTCCTTGCCAGGCGTGCCTTCAAGGTGAGCTGGCTCTGCGAAAATGATGCCCATCCATAGCCACTACATCCCGGCATTCCCATGCATACAACTACGGCACGGCGCCAGGTTTTCCTCTAGGTAACATAGGGAGAAACTCTCTGGTGAAGGTGACACAGTGGCAGGGACAGCGGTACGGGCTCGTGGCTCACCCTTTATTTCCGCTTCTAGGGCGACGTGCTCTGCTTGGGCCGAGCAAAGCTTGAAGAAGAAGCAAAGACGTGTGGGGAAGCGTGCTTACAGAATTTCGCACATCCCCTGTTGAACTTTCTTTCTTTTTTCTCTATTCTTTCTCTTTCTTTGTTGCCTCGTAAACGTGCGACCTTCCAATGCTTCCAGCCGCAGCTTATGTGGCTGCGTCGGCTGCGGAGGCCTTGGTGCACGCTGCAGGCTTCGGTAAGGCCGGGATCAGAGGCAGCTCTCCGGCGGCGTGGTGGCAGGCCCGCTGGCGTGGGCCCGCTGTGACGAACGACTTCTTCGCGAAGTTACAGAGCTGGGGCTCTGTGGGATTTCCCGGCCACTACAACATTTACTTCGGCCTCATCGGGTTCTTGTGGGTCATGCTCATCGCCGACAGAGACGTCTCGGATGAAATGCCTGCCACCTGAAAGGTTTCGACGGTGATGAGTTCAACTGAAGTAACGTTGCGCGCGCACTTCGAAGGTGTCAGCCGCAAAATTAAAGAAAACAGAGAATTGTCGTACTTCGGGAAATGCCGATTTTTCACGCAGTTTAGGCTTCGAAATGATAAACGCGGCGCCGAACGCTGTATGCCCATTCTCGTAGTTATGTTCATTCGTGGCTGAGCCAGTTGCTGGGCACTTAAGTAAGAACGAGCTTTTCACTCCTTCTTTATCTAATTTTATTTCGCAGCATGAAAGAGGGAATGAAAGTTTGGAGCTAGGGCTACGACTCGCCCACCAGCACGTGCTCACTACGAGTCAAAACCAAGTCTGCACTCGGAGAAGGATGGTATGCCTTTAGACTTCAATGGTCTGCTTGTCAACTGCACAGAATTAAAATGCCTAGGGCAGACTTGTACCTAACGAATTACACGTACTCGTAATCTATTACATATTTTTTAAATTTTCTAATCTAATGATTACTTTTTTTTACTGTTAACGGTGACTGTAATCCAACTACTTTGTTTCAATCACCAATTACACGTAATTAGTTACTTTGTTGACGAGGCAAGCTGAAACAGGGGACGCAACTTTGGGGAACCTGAATTAGCGGGGAACTATAGTAAGGCACCTGAGATCGTGCCATGCAGCAGCCTCGGTGACGGGGATGTTCAGGGGCGCACACCCGAGAAAGCTCAACGTTTTTGTTTGTTTTTTTTTTCCTGGCGTTAACGCTCCACGACTTCCTGGCCGAAGAATTGAACCGGTGCCGGGATGTCTGGACAACGACGGCCACTCAGGACGTTAATACAAATAAATCACTTATCCGGACAGTTTATTTTACAGCTTTTTATTCGCCCAACCGGGCTCGTCTTCTTCAAATCCCGCCAACAATGAAGCGCTGTGCTTCGCAGGGGAGCCAGATGCTGAGTAACGACGATATTGTCGCGAGTACATTACAACACGGCCCAACCCTCCAGTGCACACATCGTGCGAGTCTTAAGTGTCGCTACTGAAGTCTGGACGACACACAAAAAAAGAAAGATAACTGATATTTGTTTTTTTTTTAAATAAATTGTTCGCAAAATGAAGCAATGTTGGAAGCGCCGCAGAGGACGCAATTAAAGTACCGGGCCAGCTCGTTGTGTTTACGGTACTCATCATCATCATCATAATAATAATCATCATCATCATAATCATCATCATCATATTTTATGTCCACTGCAGGATGAAGGCCTCTCCCTGCGATCTCCTTACCCCTGTCCTGCGCCTACCGATTCCAACTAGCAGCCGCAAATTTGTCAATTTCGTCGCACTACCTAGTTTTCTGCCGTCCTCTGTTGCGCTTCCCTTCTCTTGGGACCCATTCTGTCACCCTAATGGTCGAATGGCTATCTAATCTGTGCATTACATGACCTGCCCAGCGCGATTTTTTCTTTTAATATTTTAATGTTAGAAAACATGTCTACCTGTAGTGCGTCCCGCATGTGTGTTCTTCCTTAGTGGTAGTTGAAACTATTTATCAGGTCCCGGAGCGCGTATCACGAACCCATGCATAATACTAGCAAGCTACGCTATTCGGTACCAACAAAACGGTCATTATTGCTGGCACAGGTTCAATTAGCCTGCACTAACAAGCTACGCTACACTGTACGAAAAAACTGGCTGTTCTTGCTAGAACACATCTTCACCTTAACAAGCAAGATGCACCACAATGTGCCAACAAAGCGGCCATTCGTACTTGTTCAGCTGAATTTAACCTACACCAAGAAGCTACGCTACTCTCTATCAACAAAACGGCCGTTCTTGCTGGTACAGTTTAACCTAACCTGCACTAACAAGCTACGCCATTTTGTACTGATAGAACAACCGTTGCTGCAAGTCATCATCATCATCATCATCATCAGCCTGGTTACGCCCACTGCAGGGCAAAGGCCTCTCCCATACTTCTCCAACAACCCCGGTCATGTACTAATTGTGGCCATGTCGTGCCTGCAAACTTCTTAATCTCATCCGCCCACCTAACTTTCTGCCGCCCCCTGCTACGCTTCCCTTCCCTTGGGATCCAGTCCGTAACCCTTAATGACCATCGGTTATCTTCCCTCCTCATTACATGTCCTGCCCATGCCCATTTCTTTTTCTTGATTTCAACTAAGATGTCATTAACTCGCGTTTGTTCCCTCACCCAATCTGCTCTTTTCTTATCCCTTAACGTTACACCTATCATTCTTCTTTCCAAGTATAGATCACTTAAGCTGCACCAACAAGCTATGCTATTCTGTGCCAAGAAAACGGCCATTCATGTTGGCGCAGGTTCACTTAGCTTGCATTAACAACCTACGCTACATTGTACAAGGAAAATGGTCATTCTTTCTAGCACACATTAGCTTGACCGGCACTAAGAACCTTCGCTATATTGTAGTAACTAACGGTGATTCTTTCTGATACACACTAACAGATTTGCACTAATGATCTACGCTATTTCTTACCGAAAAAACGCCCATTCTTGCTGCTAGATCTTAACTTGGCCATCACCTACCAGGTACGCGACACAGCAGCAACTAAACGACTGTTCTTGCTACTAAACCTTAGCTTGTCCTGAACTAGCAAGATGCGCTATACACTTTGCGAACAAGATGGCCATTCGTACTTTTACAGCTTAACCTGCACTGACAAGCTATGCTATTATGGAACAACCCAGCGGCCATTGCTGCTGGCACAGGTTCGCTTAGCCTGCACTAACAAGCTACGCTGAACTGTACATACAAGATGGCTATTCTCAGTGCATATTAGTTGGCCGACGCTAACAAGCTATACTATTCTCTACCAACAAAACAGTAATTCTTGCTGGTACAGCTTAGCTTAGCCAGCACTAACCAGACATCTCTTTAATATACATAAACGACTTGCCCGCTAACCTTTCATCCTCAGTTGGGTTGTTGGCTGACGACTGCGTCATCTACTGCAATATTAAATGAAAAGGTTTTATGATATCTTACTCTCCAAAATAACTTTGAACTGACATATAAATGGTGCGTAACTTGGCAGATGTCCCTTAACACTTCGAAATGCAAGTTAATCTCGTTTAGTCGAGTGCGCAATAACTCAGTGTTCCACTATTCGATTACTAATACCGTAGTTTCGACTGCCCTATCGTACAAATATCTCGGCGTTTATCTTTTATCGGACTTATCCTGGACAATGCATGTAGGCATGTAGCCACTGTCGCATCCAAAGCTTCTCAATCTCTCGGCTACCTGCGTAGAAACTTGCGTAACGCGCCTTCTAATGTAGGAAAATTAGCATATTTTACTTATGTTCACCCACAACTAGAATCCGCTTCATCCACATGACCACCATATCAAGAATATCTGATCCGTATGTTGGAAGCAGTTTAGAATAGGGCAGCCAGATTCCTCTCTGGCAACTACGACTATCGTTCGAGCATTACGCGAATAAACAAGAACTACAACAAGAACAAGTCGTTAGAAGATCGCCGCGTCATTGCTCTTTTATGTCTGTTTCACAGGTACAGTTAGAGTAATAACTTTCACCGTTTGCCACTTCATGCTCCTGTGCGCACACATAATCGCATTCACAACGCATTTAGTTTCATGCGCATTCATGACCAAATGCCGGCATTTAACTCATCACCACTACAAAGACCTATTGCACATTGGAACAGTATCTCGGATTGTTATATCGTCATGGCACCGCACGTGGCAATGAAGTTGGGCGCACCTGCTGTAATCACTTTCTTCCCTTATTCTATATTTACCCCTTCCCCTCTTTCCTGCTGTGTGCTATATATTGCACGCGATACCCCTAATAAACGTTCGTTGCTCGGTTGATCTGCTTGGGAGTACGTGGTCACTTCACGGATCGCATTGCATCCATCTCCAATCATGAAAAATTCCGTGATAACCTGAATTCGTTGCGTGCTAATATTGTATAACGATGTCGCACTTTGCTATTTTTGTCATGTAATTACTGTTACCCCCTTACTCGATGCCTTTCAATGGGTCTGTAAGGTAAAATGAGTGAATATGAGACATTGTATCAACAAAAATAACCATTCTTGCAAGTTGACCTGCACTAGGAAGATGCACAACACTGTGCCAACAAAACGGCCATTCATACTTGTACAGCTTAGCTTAAGCTGCACTAAGCAGCTGCACTATTCTGTACCAAAGAAGCAGCCATTCTTGCTGGTACAGATTAACATAACCTTCACTAACAAGCTGTGTTCTTCTTTAGCAAGAAAGCGGCCATCCTTGGTCCTATAAGCTTAATTTATTCTGCACGAACAAGCTACGTCATCCTGTACAAACAAAGCGACCATTCCTGCTGGTGAAGCTTAACTTATCCAGCACTAATAAGCTGTGCTATTTCGTACCAACAAAACGGCCATTCCTGCTGGCACAAGTTCACTTAGCCTGTACTAGAATCTGCGCTACACTGTACAAACAGTATAGCCATTCTTGCTAGTATTCGTTAGCTTGAGCTGCACTAACAAGCTAGGTCTACCTGTACCAGCAGAAATGGATGTTCTTGATGTTGCAGCAGTCGCCTTGGTTGTTTAATGGGTATGGTGCTGGACAGCTTAGCACGAGCTCACGGGATTGGATCCCGGCCACGGTGGCCACGTTTCGATGGGGACGAATTGCGAAATACCTGCGTACATCGTGTAAGGTGCACATTGAGGATCCCCACGTGGTTCAAATTTTTCCGGAGTCCCCTACTACGTCAGACCTCATGATAAGATCGGTATTTTGGCACGTAAAACCCCATAATTTAATTTTTGCTGTCGCAGCTTATTATGACTTGCCCTATGAAGCTACACTATCTTGTACTAAGAAAACGGCCATTCTTGTAGGCACAACTTTATATAACCTGCGCTGACACGCCACGCTATTTTGTACCAGCAACACGGTCATTGTTCCCGGTGCAGTTTAACTTGAGGTGCACTAACAAGCTACAGATTCTGTACCAACAAAACGACCATCCTTGCTGGTAGAGCCTAACGTGGCCTGGGCTAACAAGCTACGTTATTCTGTACCAACAAAGCGGCCATCCTTGCTGGTACAGCTTAATCTGCCCTAAGAAGCTGGGCTAGTCTCTACTAATAAAACGACCATTCTGGTTGGTACATATTAACATAACCTGTACTGACAGGCTACGCTATTCTGTACTAACAAAACGGTCATTCTTGCCAGTACAGATTAACTTGACTTGCACTAACATATTAGCTATTCTGTACCGACAAAACGGCCATTCCGGCAAGTATAGAATACTTGAGTTGTGCTTGAGCTCAACTGGTAGAGCATCGCACGCGAAATGCGAAGGTTGTAGGATCGTTCCCCCCCTGCGGCAAGTTGTTTCATCCACTTTCATTTCCATTATTCATGGTTTCTTTATTTCATTTATTAAGCACAAGTAATTTCCCTATGTTGTCCTTGGTGTCCGTGTTTGTTGGCTTCTTATCATACACGCCAATAAATATCGGGCCCCTCGGTTAACCCCCCTTTCGTCTCGTTTACTGCATAACGAGGGTATCGAATCCGGCAACATTGATGCCTTCAAGTAGCATGTGCGGGTTTATTGACCGGTTGCCTTCACCCAAAAGGACCACGTTCTCGTGACGCCTGCGGCAGAAAGGATGTTCCATATCCGCCGCCAAGGTCTATGAGTAGTGGCGCTGGCTAACACTCCCAGGCTTCTACTAGGAAACATAAATATCCAAGAAAGTGGATGGGGAAACGGCGCCGTGGTAGCTCAATTGGTAGAGCATCGCACGCGAAATGCGAAGGTTGTGGGAGCCTTCCCCACCTTCGGCAAGTTGTTTTTTCATCCACTTTCATTTCCATTAATTCATGGTTTCTTTATTTCATTTATTAAGCAGAAGTAATCCCCTATGTTGTCCTTGGTGTCAGTGTTTGTTGGCTTCTTATCATGGGACTAATAAATACCGGGCCCCTCGGTTAACCCCCCGTTCTTCTCGTTGAGTTGTGCTAGAAATTTACGTTACTGTAACAGTGAGCATTCTTACCACGAGAGGATGCCGGGTAAGCGAGAAAAGACGCAAGAACTGAACACGGGTGGGGAGGCGTCCTTGTGTCTCGCTGAGGTCTAAGATCACTGTTTCGTCTCCTTGCGACTGGTTCATTGTTTATGGGTAAGGAAAATGTAATTTGCACTAGAGCTAAATACTTAACCTAGCATGTCTTGAAAGGTTTTCTTGTGACAAGACAGCCAAAATACAAAGATACCATGAAATTCGTGGTTCTCGCAGACAGATGGACGCGAAGATTTAGTCGCGATATGGAAGAGAAGTCTGCCACTAATTTTCCCTAGTAATAGCGGATACCTACCTCCAAATAAATGAGACTAGTGTTTATGAATGACATTTTGCCAGAATAAGCTGGTTAAGTATTTCTTTTAAGTGTTAGATTATTCGCTCTCGACTACATCAAAAGTCAGCCTGTGCGTTTGCTGTGTGTCGGCAGCAGGGGGACTGCTTAGCCTGTGGTGGAGTTTTGTCTTATGCAATTGATGCATGTGCGAGTCGTAGGCTCTATACATACCGATTTCGCACACGCTGCATCCTCTTGTTTACTACCCTAGCCTTGAATTATGATAAATGATTTATTTTTACCTTAGCCTCGAATAATGCTAAAAGATTCATTTTCCCGCCATTTCGTGAGCCAAATTACCGTTCTGTTCCCACAGGGCTGTGAAGACAGGAACTACAACGATACGTTCCAGATTGACGGCGCCTTCCAGGCACTGTTTGCGTATGACAAGTCAGACCTGATGCTTTTCTCCTACGACAGTGCCTCCACGCTTCGCTTCAAGGTGAAATTGGTTGAATGGCGGCGCTGACAAAAGTGATTCGTAATGCACGTTCTGTATTATACAGCTTCCGAATTTCCAGACAGTAGGAACGGAGGGCACAACTGTGGTGCGTGCATATGTTTAGGAACAACTTAAGAGCGCACTGAAAAATACTAAGCCGAGATATACCCACAAGTTATTTTTGCAGAAGTCTATCATCGTTTTGTGTGTGCAAATATACGAGTTTGTTAAGGTTCCGGTGGGACTCTTCAATCTGAATCGCCCCCGCCAAAACGAACGTATTGATGTAACACCACGTAACTTCCCTTACTGCCACAATAGGCCTTTTCGATTATGCAGTTCCGAACTCTCTGACTAGCCATGATAAAGGAGCACGTAACACTCACGTGATACAGAAATCGGGGACTGTCCGAGGTTTCGTTCGAAAGCACCGCGACCAATCGCGTGAGTGCCGTCGTGTGCTGGTAGCTAGTCTTAGATAGCCCCCTACCCAGCGAATTCATCAGCGTGGCCTCCAAGGTGGAGCATGTTACGTTTCGCCTACGACGCGCGGTTTAGCCGGCGCGACTGCAACAAAGCGGCAGACATTTTGGCCCGTTCGGCGTCGCCGCTACGCTCCCCGCCAAGCGCGTCCAGGCATGTTCCGATGCCACGTGTCTTCATGTGCGTGTGTGAGTGTATGTGCCATTGTGCCCGACCGGAGGCGCTACGAGAGTAGAAGTCTCCTTCTCCTCCCAGTCATTGTGCCCGACCGAAGGGCGCTACGAGAGTAGAAGTCACCTTCTCCTCCCAGCCATTGTGCCCGACCAGAGGCGCTACGACAGTAGAAGTTACCTTCTCCTCCCAGTCTTTGTGCCCGACCGGCGGCGCTACGACAGTATGCGTCACCTTATCTCATTGTACAATCACGTGCTCGTCTATTGAGGGGTTCCTTCTTGCCCTCAACTGCGAGAGTATAAAAACAGCTGCCCCCGGACGAAAAAAGAGGGCTCCGATTTCTTCTGTTGAGTAAGGTGCTCTCCCGTCTCTCTACTTCGGTCAACCTGACCGCCAACTCTTTGCGATGTTAAAATAAACAAGTTGTTTTGTTGTTACCAGTCGACTCATGCTTTGCCGGGACCTTCGGATGCTTCCAGTTGTACCCCAGGCCGCCAGGCCAACGCTACCCTTGGGGCTTGCGACCCAGGTGCAACAACGGGAGTCAGCGTCGAGTTCCCAACAGGTCGTACCATCGGTGCGACCACAACAACCGTTGCCATCGGTGGGATTCAAACAACTGTCTGCCAGCGGTGAGATCGCGACAACGGAGGCCAGCAGCGAAGAGATGCAGTTGACTGTATGCTGAGCAGCTCAACGACGATCCGGGAGCAGTGCAACGAGCCCTGTGTGATGACTGGTTGCCTGCAGCGGAACGACTGCGCTGGACTCTTGGCTGCGAGGTTTGGTGAGTGCGGGACTTTCTTCTTCTGAGCTTTGCCAGGCTTTTGTTAGTGTCAGAAACAGAGCTGGTAATTGTGGTTGTCGTTGCTGCCGGGTTAGATTGCGGCAAGACAATATTAGGCAGTAGAGAAAGCAGCATTCAGAGCAGCCACGGATTTGAAGTCGTTGCGCAAACCGAAATTGCTGGAGCTTGCAAGAGAGTTGGGTCTGGATGTCTCGGACAAACTCAGAAAACCAGAACTGCTAAAGGCTATTCTTGAGTTAGAAGCTGAGGATGACGAGCTGTCGGAATGCCTTGAGACCATTGAGGAGAGGGAGACTGCAAAAAGACAGGAGCGCGAACTTAAAGAACAGAAAGAAAAAGAAGAGCGCGAAAGTAAAGAACAGAAAGAGCGAGAGCAACAAGAGAAAAAAGAAGAGCGTGACCGTCAACACGCTTTGGAAATGAAGCGTCTCGAGATAGAGATGGAACGCGCTCGTAATGGAAGTCAGGCACACGGTGCAGGAGAACGCGTATTGTTCAAAATGACTGACCTGATGCGGCCGTTTAAGCTTGGAGAGGACATTGGTTTGTTCCTGGTTAACTTCGAGCGAACGTGCGAGAAGCAGGGGTTCTCTCGGGAAACGTGGCCACAGCGCTTGCTCACTTTGTTACCCGGCGAGGCGGCCGACGTAGTCGCTCGCTTGGATAGAGAGGAGGCAGAGGATTTCGACAAAGTGAAATCGAGTCTGCTAAAAAAGTACAGGCTGTCAGTAGAGGCTTTCCGTCGGAAGTTTCGGGAAAATGAGAAAGGCAGAAGTGAGTCATATACGGAGTTTGCGTACAGGCTTATGTCAAACATGCAGGAGTGGCTCAAAGAAGAGGAAGCGTTTGGTGACCACGATAAAGTTCTGCAGTGTTTCGGGCTAGAACAGTTTTATAGTCGGTTACCGGAGAACGTGCGGTACTGGGTCTTGGATAGGCCAGACGTTAGTACAGTGGCTAAAGCCGCCGAGCTAGCCGAGGAGTTTGAGACGCGTCGGGCTCGCGGAGCTAAGGATGGTCAAAAGGGTGAATTTGGCTCCAAGTTTGAGAGGCCAAAGTTCACACCCATGAGAGCCAAGGGGGACACGCGTAGTGAGGATGCGAGTGAAAGCAGTCCGACCAAACGTAAAGAGACGGCGGCAGCCAAACGCAGAAAGCGGTTCGAGATGAGGCGAGCGCGCGTGTGTTATACGTGCCAGAAGCCGGGTCACTTTTCGGCGCAGTGTCCGGAAACAACACCAAAAGTCGTGTTTTTTTCATTATGCAGCACTGACGAGAACATGAAGCTTCTCGAGCCTTACATGCGAGACCTCCTCGTGAACGGGAAAGAGTGCCGAGTGCTTCGCGATTCCGCAGCTACGATGGATGTAGTTCACCCCTCTTACGTAGAACCCCATATGTTCACGGGCGAGTGCGCATGGATCAAGCAAGCCGTGGAAGCTCTTAGCGTGTGTCTGCCGGTAGCAAAGGTGCTTATCGAAGGACCTTTCGGAGCGCTTGAGACGGAAGCCGCAGTGTCATCTATGCTGCCCCCCCAGTACCCGTACCTATTTTCAAACAGGTCCGATCACCTCCTGCGCGAGAAGGGGCTTTTGTTTGGTGAGGCTAGCGTTCAGGCCTTAACCAGGTCGAAGGTTCGAGAGCTCGCTGCAAAGGCGGTAGTTGCGGGGCCGACGTTATCAAACAATGAAAAAGGGTCAGAGGCGCAGCAAGCCGATATTCAGAGCACGCCCGAACTGAATAAAATTGAGCCGGTAGCGTTGAAGGCGCCAGATACTGGAGAGGAAATGCCCGATAAGGGAAAGTTAGAAGAGCTATCTGCAGATTTGCTCATCGCGCCTACGTCAGACGGACTTGATAGGTTGCTAAAAGTCAGCCGGTCGGCTTTGATAGCCGAGCAAAAGAAGGATGGTAGCCTAGAAAACATACGCTGCAATGTCAAGGAAGGTATCGCCAGGAAAAATGCGCGTTTTGTGGAACGAGGTGGAGTCCTGTACCGGAAGTATCTAGACCGCAGAGGAGTGGAGTTCGATCAGCTGATCGTGGCTCAATGCTATCGTCAGGATCTGTTGCGCTTGACGCACGGGGGTTCGTGGTCCGGACACCTAGGAGTTAAGAAAACTACGGACCGTCTCTTGCAAGAGTACTATTGGCCAGGGTGTTTTCGGGACGCAGACCACTTCGTGAGGTCATGTGACACCTGTCAGCGGGTGGGTAAACCAGGGGACAAATCGAGGGCGCCGTTGAAATTGGTACCTATCATTACGGAGCCTTTTAGACGGCTCGTTATTGATACAGTGGGACCTCTGCCGGTAACAGCCACGGGGTACAGACACATTTTGACTGTGATCTGCCCAGCGACAAAGTTCCCTGAAGCAGTGCCGCTTAAAGAACTCAGCTCAGTTGAGATAGTCAATGCACTACTGTCCATATTTGCGCGAGTTGGTTTTCCTGCGGAAATCCAATCAGATCAGGGCACAGTGTTTACTAGCGCTTTGACGACAACTTTTCTCGAAAGGTGTGGGGTAAAGCTGTTACACAGCTCAGTGTACCACCCACAGTCGAATTCCGTTGAGAAGCTCCACTCCGTCATGAAGCGCGTGTTGAGAGCATTGTGTTTTGAACATCGAACTGACTGGGAGCTGTGTCTGCCTGGGGTGATGTTTGCATTAAGGACCGCGCCGCATGCAGCTACGGGGTTTTCGCCAGCTGAGCTGGTGTACGGTCGCTCGCTTCGGTCTCCGCTTCGCATGCTTCGAGAATCGTGGGAAGGCAGGGGCGACGACCCAGTCGTGGTGGAGTACGTGCTTAAGTTCCTCGAACGCTTAAGAAGGGCACAGGAGTTGTCAGGTGAAGCAATGGCAAAGGCCCAGCAGAGGGCCAAGGTCTATTATGATCGGACCGCCAGGGCCCGTCGTTTTGAGGTGGGCGATGAGGTCATGATATTGCGCACATCGCTAAACAACAAACTAGACGTGCAGTGGGAGGGCCCAGCACGAATTGTCCAGAAACTGTCGGACGTTAACTACGTGGTAAGTCTGCCAGGAAAGCGGAAAGCACAGCAAGTTTACCACTGTAATCTGCTCAAACCCTATAAACAACGGGAAGCAGTGGTGTGCATGATGGTAAACGTTCCTGAAGAGCTTCCGGTCGAGCTTCCGGGACTAGGCTCAGTGACGAACAGGGAAGACACCGGTCAAGTCATTAGTGACCTTATCAGTAAAGCACCGCTGTCGCCTGAGCAGAAAACCGAACTACACCAGCTATTACAAGAGTTTCAAGGTCTGTTCTCTGAGAGGCCTGGTAGGACTTCTGTACTTACTCATGATATAGAACTTACCTCCACAGAGCCAGTACGATCCAAGGCGTATCGGGTGTCACCCCGCCAGAGCGATATTATAGAGGCTGAGGTAAAGAAAATGCTACAGCTCGGTGTTATTGAGGCAGGTGAGAGTGATTATACCTCCCCTTTGATTTTAGTTGAGGTACCGGGCAAGGAACCTCGTCCTTGCGTCGACTACCGCAGGCTTAATTCCATCACTAAGGATGAAATTTATCCGATCCCTAACATCGAGGAGCGCCTTGAGAAAGTTAGTAGCGCTCAGTTTATTTCCACCCTAGATCTTGTCAGGGGTTATTGGCAGGTTCCACTTACAGAAGAGGCTAGTAGGTATGCGGCGTTCATTTCACCAATGGGAACGTTCCGTCCTAAAGTGTTGAGTTTTGGTTTGAAGAACGCGCCATACTGTTTTTCGAGCCTCATGGATAAAGTGTTGCGGGGACAGCAAGAATTCGCTTTACCGTATCTAGACGACGTAGCGATATTCTCCACATCCTGGTCTGAGCATATGGCACACTTGCGGGCAGTGCTAACCCGCCTGCGCGAAGCGGGCTTGACAGTAAAGGCTCCTAAGTGCCAGTTAGCACAGGCCGAGGTTGTCTACCACGGTCACGTGATTGGTCAGGGTCGTCGCCGCCCCTCTGAAATAAAGGTGGCCGCTGTGCGAGACTTCCCGCAACCGCGCACGAAGACCGATATTCGGTCGTTCTTAGGTGTCGCCGGCTACTATCAGAGGTACATCCCCAGGTACTCTGATATCGCGGCTCCCCTGACGGATGCTCTAAGAAAGACAGAGCCTCAAACAGTCGTCTGGGACGAGACAAAGGAAAGAGCTTTTAGCGCCCTAAAGAGTGCCCTAACAAGCCAGCCTGTGCTACGATCGCCAGACTATACAAAAGGGTTCGTTGTTCAGTGCGATGCTAGTGAGCGAGGCATGGGCGTTGTACTGTGCCAACGGGAAAATGGAGAAGTAGAACACCCCGTCCTGTATGCTAGTCGTAAGCTGACCAGTCGTGAGCAGGCGTATAGCGCCACCGAGAAAGAGTGTGCATGTCTCGTGTGGGCCGTTCAGAAATTGTCATGCTATCTAGCCGGCTCGAGGTTTATCATTGAGACGGATCACTGCCCTCTCCAATGGCTGCAGACCATCTCTCCCAAAAATGGCCGCCTCCTGCGCTGGAGCCTGGCTTTGCAACAATATTCCTTTGAGGTGCGTTACAAAAAAGGGAGTCTCAACGGTAACGCCGATGGCTTAAGTCGAAGCCCCTAACGTAGGAATCAGCCTCAAAATTGTTTGTTACTGATGTTTTTCTTCCTGAGGCAGGATTTTTTAACATAGTGCTTTTGTTTAGTGTTTCAAAGTGATGATATGCTTTCTAGTGCAATTTTCCAATTTGTGGACGCGTTCTGAGTGATGCTAGACTACTGTAAGGAACTAGGCAGTGGTATAAAAGGGGAAAGAGCCTGGCAGGGCTTGGTGAGGATTGTGCCGTGCTTGCTGACTGAGCGGTTGAGTTTCAGCGTAGTTCTAACGCTTGCCGGGAACGAGAACAAAAATGTGAACTCTCCCGAAGTCACTTTGCAGTGTCCCGTGCGAACCTGAACGAGAGAACGAGGCCTTCTCTGTGCGCTGCGCTCAAGAAACGTCGAGGGACGCCCGACTTCGGTTATGAGCATCATCGAGCGACATCCCTCCGGACAGCGGATGCAGTCCCCTGTCCATCGGGATCTCCTTCCCCCGGCGGGGCGGTCTGTTACGTTTCGCCTACGACGCGCGATTTAGCCGGCGCGACTGCAACAAAGCGGCAGACATTTTGGCCCGTTCGGCGTCGCCGCTACGCTCCCCGCCAAGCGCGTCCAGGCATGTTCCGATGCCACGTGTCTTCATGTGCGTGTGTGAGTGTATGTGCCATTGTGCCCGACCGGAGGCGCTACGAGAGTAGAAGTCTCCTTCTCCTCCCAGTCATTGTGCCCGACCGAAGGGCGCTACGAGAGTAGAAGTCACCTTCTCCTCCCAGCCATTGTGCCCGACCAGAGGCGCTACGACAGTAGAAGTTACCTTCTCCTCCCAGTCTTTGTGCCCGACCGGCGGCGCTACGACAGTATGCGTCACCTTATCTCATTGTACAATCACGTGCTCGTCTATTGAGGGGTTCCTTCTTGCCCTCAACTGCGAGAGTATAAAAACAGCTGCCCCCGGACGAAAAAAGAGGGCTCCGTTTTCTTCTGTTGAGTAACGTGCTCTCCCGTCTCTCTACATCGGTCAACCTGACCGCCAACTCTTTGCGATGTTAAAATAAACAAGTTGTTTTGTTGTTACCAGTCGACTCATGCTTTGCCGGGACCTTCGGATGCTTCCAGTTGTACTCCAGGCCAACGCTACCCTTGGGGCTTGCGACCCAGGTGCAACAACGGGCGTCAGCGCCGAGTTCCCAACAGGTCGTACCATCGGTGCGACCACAACAACCGTTGCCATCGGTGGGATTCAAACAAGCACCTCCAGGGGCCACGTCGCCGACGCAGCCATAAAGCTTGCATAGTAGAATATCATTCTGAGCGTATACAAAGTGTTCGCAAAGCGCAGATTACATCGCGCTGTCGCTCTTCGTGTCCCTTAACCGCTGTATTTACGCTACCTCATGGCCTGCGAAATTTAGGCGGAACTGCCACATGGACATAAGCAAAATCGCGATCGTGCCACGTTGCTGTTCGCGCAAAAAGCGCCTGTCGATATCCTCAAAGCTCGCGAGCCCGTCTGATAAAGGGCCGAAGCCTGCGTAATACCGAGCGCGTGTACACCGTCCACTAATCCTGCATGTCAGAAAGCAAACGTTCGCACTTGGAACAGAAGGGAACAGCAACATAGGGGAACAGCGATCGGCGAAGCTCTGATTCCATGCCACCCCCGCTGCCGGTGTGAAATAGCCATGTCCAATATGATATTGTCCCGTTGGAGGGACGGTGAATGTGAAGAACACAGTATTAAAACTGTGAATCAAGAAACTAACTTTTCATGGGGAGCACATTGGGTGCGATGCACTGAGACGAGCGCCATCTTGGGGTGCTGCAAGAAACCTAGGGGCACCTGTGTGGCGAGGCCATAACAGCAGCAGCAGCGCCCGGAAAATCGAGAGAATATGCAAAGAAAGCTCCACTTTAGAAAGGAGAACTCCAGTCTTCGGGACTGGAGCGCCAGCGCAGTTTTCGTCGTTTAGCTTTCTGAAAGCCAAACAAATTTCTCTTGCTTTGCAGGCATCTATTGGATGTGCAGGGAAATGCTTAGCAGGGCATGAACATTCCCGTTATCGAGTGCCCCAACGGCGCAAAGCTTCTAAAATGGAAAAGGAATGCGAATAGTTAGTTACTTGGCGTTTAGTTGGAAGTAAAACATGCGCATTGTATGCCTCTTTGCATATCATTTACTTGAAAGCTTTCAAGAATAAAGCTTCGCTTTAAATTAAAAAAGCGCGTTGGACTTGGCATACACTCTAAGCATTTTTACACCATTAAGGGTGTTTTAAGGGTGTTTTTTGTCGCGCGGTAGCACCTTTACCGTCAGAGCCCTAAAAAAGTTATAGAGCACAACAGCGGATCTCTGACGAGATGTGCGATGACAAAATACGTAGTTCAAAACTATGTAATCATTCTGACAGCCTTGGGCGCAATGAAATGTCCGACAAGAGAATTTCACAGGGAGAGATAGGAAACTTTCCTGTCGGATATTTATATGCGCTCAAGGCTGTCAGAATGATTACATAGTTTTCAACTACGTCTTTTGTTATCCCACGTCTCGTTAGAGCTCCGCTGTCGTCCACTATAAATGTTTGTAAGGCCCTAACGATAAGGGTGTTAAAGAGCGACAAGAAACCACCCTTAAGAGTGTAAAAATATTCAGAGTGTATGTTTATCTCACCTGCTGCTGGCCTCAATGTCTCCAGATATTCAACATTTCATTACCCTGTTCATGGAGAGTTGCAATACCCATTGAAAGGACGACAAATACTTTGGATTTGGGATTACGCTGATTCTCAACTATGGCACGCACGCGCACCCACTTAAGATACAGGCGGAAACAATAGGCAGGAGAAATGCAAGACTGACAGTCTTTTATCCTCCATTACCCATTCTACGAACGCTTACTTTGCCGTATCCGCGCACAAACCTTTATGTTCACAACTTGGTATAGCCTGGTTCTTACTGCATTAATAAATTTTTGAAAGAAAATTCTATCTACTGGTCCTTATACCTGTCCTGTTGCTGGTTTATTACGCAGGGAAAAAGGCTCCAGCCAACTCCGATTCATACTGTTGGCTTAAATATAAGTGCTTTGATACCACTCCCACTTGAGGCATTGCCACGACATTCTAGCGATGCGGATCTGTTTGAATGCTCTGTGCGATTTCATTCAAGCTACGAACTGTTTACAATGTTGATTCCTGCTTTTCTTACTACCTATATCGTATTTCTAAATTTCTTCCATTCGAAATCGTTCAATGATACTTCTTTCTTCCTTTTTTAGGTGTAATCATTCTTCAGCTGGGGGGGGGGGGGGAGTCCCATTTGAAATGTTTCAATTTCTGCTGCATTTACAAACTAGTAAGGAGAGGCAACGTAGGGCAAAAGGCTCCTTCGTGCAGCTTGAAGACCGCCCGGCAGCCGCTGATCACATGGCAACATTTAATGAAAATGACAGTGAGAGTTTACAATTACAACTTCAAACGCGATGCATTTACACCCATTTCAGAGTACCACATAATGCCAGGGCTAACATAAAACAGAGAAAACAATCCTAACATAGAACATGTCATACATATTGTAGAGTGTCACTCTTAGGCGCCCGTTCCTGTGGCGAATGTCGACGTTGGCGGTGTCTCTCGTAACCGAGCGAACGAGCGCAGTGAAGGATGAAAGGGAATGCGGAGCGCGGCGGGAGATGAAAGGCGGAGGAGGAGGGTACGGTGAAAGCGTGAGAAGAAAAGCGTAGTGCCGCGCAAGACGGGCTTTGCGGCGACGATGGCTGCGAGTCGCCGCCGCCTGAGTAGCGCGCGTCGTCTCTACGGAAACAAAGCGCTGCATGAGCGGACGTCTGTCTGCAACGACTGCTGCGAATCGAGCCCATGCGCCGCCTGTCGTGATCTCCTGATTAGTGAGGCAGTTGCGCCATATTTACATCCATTTGCAACGTGCCGAACGAGATAGTTTGTCCGTGCCAGCCAATATATCGCGAAATAAAAACACGTATGCAGCTCCACTGAAACTTTCCATTGTAATTATCAGAATTACTGGAAATATACAGTCAGGCTAATAAAGCGGTAGACCAAGCAAAACTTAAATTGTTGCAAAACATTGGCAACTGGTGTAATAGCAATGGCATGCAAATTAACACCCATAAAACAATGTGCATAACGATTACTCATAGATAAACACCTCTCCATTTTGAGTACACGATTTTCGGTACAGACATCAAGCGGGTGAATACTGTTAAGTACTTTGGGGTCACGGTAACGGAGCCTTTAAAGTGGGATGTGCATATGGATCATATCTCTAGACGAGCATTTAAACAGATAGGTCTTTTAAGTGCAAACTAGTTCATACATTCCCCCAAGTGAACCTAACCGCGTACAAAACACTAATTAGACCCATCTTAGAATATGAAGCAATAGTTTGGAACCTGCACCAAAAGCAGTTGACCGACATGTCAGAAAAGTCCAGAACAGGCCACATAGGCTTGTTTATGCAAAGTATGCAAGGCAAGAGAGCGTTACTGCCCTCCACCCGCCGTGGTTGCTCAGTCGCTATGGTGTCGGGCTGCTGAGCACGAGGTCGCGGGATCGAATCCCGGCCACGGCGGCCGCATTTCGATGGGGGCGAAATGCGAAAACACCCGTGTGCTTAGATTTAGGCGCACGTTAAAGAACCCCAGGTGGTCAAAATTTCCGGAGTCCTCCACTACGGCGTGCCTCATAATCAGAAAGTGGTTTTGGCACGTAAAACCCCAAATATTATTATTATATTATTAGTTACTGCCCTCCGTATGCATGCCCATGTCGCAACTCTGGCTAGCCGGCGTAAGCTAAGCTGCCAAAGGTTTCTTTTTCTTCTTTCCCACAATTTAGTAAATGTCAATAAAGACGAAAACATGAAAACTCCGAACTGTGACTCGAGTAGAAATAATCACGACAAATGTATATGCCCCTTCCTCCCCCGCTATAACATGTTCAAGTATTCATTCTTTCCTTTAGCTATCGAAATGTGGAATGGCTTGCCCAGTGATGTCAATGCTGAATCAGTTGACGCATTCTTGCCACATCTGGAATATTATATCGAATTACTGCACTCAGCCGCTATTGTTTGGTGCGCAAAGAAAAGCGAGAACATTGAATCGTGCATGTATTTACACGCTCGTCTGTTCAAACGATTTTTCCTTTTTCTTGTTTTTTATTGTCTCTGTTCATATTATCACTTTAGCACAGTGCATAACCTTTTACTACTGCATTCTTATTTTATCTTCAACATGTTTAAAGTTCATATATACCCGCTGAAATAGTCAGATGTATAGTCCATTTATTGCTTTATTGTTGTTGTCATCTATGCTTACAACGTATAATGCTTTTTTGTTTGTTATTCGTTAACATGGAGTCCTTGTACCTCGTATGCCCTTTCTTATATAGGCACGAATACGCTTACAGCATTGAATAAATGAATAAATCACTGATTTCTGTAGTTAATAAAAAGAGTGCAAGCACAAATACATTCTTTTCTGGTTTGTCAGCGCTTCTGAATTATATACTAGTCGTTGGCTCCCAGTTTTGTATTTTACAGTTGTTCATTATTTCGTGCAAATATTATGTTTGTGTAACGCGCCAACCACCTCTGTCTTCGCTCATCCCGCATTGTGGGTACATGCCATGTTTTGAAAGCTTGTCATCGTCATCGCCTTTACCATCTGTTCTGTACCTTGAGCCATTATCGGCGCCATGGGCGGTGAGTTGGTATTCTTTTGTCGTTTCTTCCGTCGTCACCACAAGTGAGCAGGCATCAGTGATATAATAATTATAGGCACTCGTAAGCACGGTATCGTGCCGGCACTCTCTGTATTATGACACGTATTCAACGGATGCCTCTTTGTATTAGACAAGTGGACCGATCTCGCAAACAGTCATGAGAGGCGAGGTATTTTGGCGTGCCAATTCTGACATCAGCGCATGACATTGTTCTCGAGGGCTTTAGAAGTCGGTTTCAGAGCTGCAGATCGCGCAGACAGTGCAATCAAAGACTCAGGTGGTCCGATCCCGGTAATGGTATGGCACCGCCGTCCCTAAGGGCTCGGTTATAAACCAAGCTTCTCGCCCTCCTAAAGCTCAGCTCTTAGGCCCGCCTTGTTGTGGCGAACATCGGCGTCGTACCTCGTAATCGAGCGAGCCTGTGAGCACTGCGAAAGATGAGAGCGAACGCAGAGCGTAGCAGGACGTGAAAGACGGTGATGGCGAAGAGAGCGCGAGGGGAAAGTACAGGAGCGTCTTGCCGCGCAAGAAGGACTATGCGGAGACGATGGCTAGGAGATAGCGGCAGAGTAGCGCAAGTTCGTCTGTTGACCAAAGTGCTGCATGAGTGGAGGTCTGGCTGCGGCGGCTGCTGTGAATCACGCCCATAGGTCACACACACGTTGGCTCTCGCGACTTCCCACTTAGCGAGGCAGTCCTGTCGCACTTGGATCTGTTTAGAACGTGCCGCACGAGACAGATTGTCCACGCCAAACAATATATCGCGAATTGAAAACGCGTATAGCGCTAATAGCCGGCAAATTTTTTTTCTGTGGGTATAGGGGTGGTGTCTGGCCGAGTTGACATAGCGATGGGTTGGGCGCGGAAAGGGAAGGCATGATATACAGCTGCGACGTTAACGTGAATGAGCTGCAAGAGGGAGCGCTTGTATGGTGGGCCTGCAGATTTGCACGTCATAACTTGTGTTCGAATAGTTCAATGCAACCACCATATGGATCGAGGGTTGCAAGTGATCAGGGCAAGAAATGAAGGTGCGAAAATCAATGAGCGAGTAAATAGATAGGTAAGTAACAAAAAAATAAACAACAAACTGTGCCATTTTGCCATATTTGCTCATGTAAAGCACGCACATCAAGTTTCCGACATTTTACTCGAAGCCTCGAACGGTGGTCAGACTGCTATGTAAAATAACGCAACCACTAGCGGCGGAGTATGAGCAAATTTACAGTCACGGATAAGTGTTACGTCGCCGATGGCGGCACGGGCAGCGGTGGAGACGCTGCCGTAGAACAACGGGTGTCGCACTGCAGGTCGCCCGCCGATTACATGGAAGGAAAGACAACATTCGAAGCACTCCTCATACAATTCCCCTTTAATCATTGTGACACAAGTACAAACACGCATGGCGCCAGGTGACGCCAACGGTACTTGTGTAACCGCAGTCCTGGAGCATCCTTGTCAGTAGATATCACATCATCTGCCTTTTGAAAAGAACAGAACACGCATAAGCGTAAGCGGTAGCTGCACACAAGACTCACAGCAATAATGTACACACTAGAAGAAAGCACGTATTGCACAGAAGGTGCACACCACAAAAAACAAAAACAAAAAAACTAAGGTCATGTAACGTGGTGTCTAAACAAATTCCTAGCCTTCCAGCGACTGTTTGCCCTTCGATCCAAGTCGTTAGTGTAAGCCTGCAGGTGCATCACGCACTCGTATGTCGAAGCCCCTACGCCCACTGATTCTTCGACTTCTTGCTGATGCGCGAAGTAGTGAACAAGTAGTAGTACCGTCCTGTTGTTCACGTTGTAATTTGGACACTGTGGACCGATATCCATCGGAAGAAGCATGGGTATGAGTTCATAGGCCCGTCGTCTCAGAAAGCTTCGTTGTACGCGACCACATGGCGTCTATAAAAGTCTACTACAGTAGAAGTCCACCAGAGCGACTTCTCGCTCGGTGGTCATCTGCGATCCGTCTTTCTCGAACAACTTCAATATGCACCGACGGCGGGACATTTAGTCTTTTGCGTACATACGACCACGTACGACGCCAGTTCTTTTGGCCGGGTATCTACCTCTCCGTGCGTGGTTATGTCGCAGCTTGCGAATTTCGTCAGCACCGGAAAAAACCTCCCCCTTCCACCTGTCGGACGACTTCATCTCATTCAAGTTCCCTCTGAAACGTTCTTTCCCGTAGGCCTTGACCTGCTTGGCCCTTTGGTGACGACGACTAGAGGGAATAAGTGGATCGCCGTCACTACTGATTACGCGACACGCTACGCGATAACAAAGGCATTGCCAACTATTTGCGCAACAGACGTCGCCGATTTTCTCCTCCACGACGTTATTCTCCATCACAGTGCACCTCGACAGTTACTTACAGACGGCGGCCGCTCGTTCTTGTCTCGAGTTGTCGATGACCTCCTCCGCTCTTGTGCACTGAGCACAACCTATCCACCGCCTTCCACCTACAAACGAACGGTCTTACGGAACGTCTCAATCGAAGACTCACAGAGATGCTGTCGATGTACGTCTCCAGCGATCACTGCGACTGGGACGCCACGCTGGCCTACGTGACATAAGCGTATAACTCGTCCCGTCATGACACCGCAGGATTTTGTATGGTCGCGACCCCACACTGCCGTTTGAGACCATCCTCCTTTTTGTGCCACCTGTTACGACTGAGTACGCTCGTGAAGTCATCGATCCCGCTCATATGGCGCGTCAAGTCGCCCGATCTTGTTTATTAGCCTCGCAGCATATAGAAAAAGAGCGTTACGATTGGTGCCATTGCGATGTTAAGTTCGCCCCAGGTGCTTGGATGCTCCTTTGGTCATCATGTCGTCAGGTCGGCCTCTCCCAGATGCTTCTCTCTCGCTGCACAGGGCCTTATGAAGTCCTACGTCAAGTTAACGACGTCAATTACGAGATCTCGCAGTTACAGTTTGATCCTAACTCAAGTCCTCCGCCTGTTGACATTGTGAACGTTTCGCTGCTGAAGCTATACTTCGCTCGCAGTTCTTTGTCTAACATTCGCCGAGACGGCACTTCAGCACCCGCGGGTCCTGTTACAGAAGGATAAAAGAAGAGAAAGGAAGAAGATCGCAAGACGCTGGCTGCTGCGTGTTGTTACTTGTCAGCCGTCTTAACTACATTGACTCTGCTTGTATATATATCGTAAATACAGTAGGTCTATAATGCTAACGTCCCCGTGAGAAAATTATAGCGAAGCTGTTAGCCTCTAGTTGGCAGGGATTTTTCACGGCCTTCATCGTCGAGAAAAAAAAAACCTTCAGCAATTCAACCTAAAAGTGCATACATTCTTACGTATCACGCATGCCACAAGCCGCACCAAATTGGTTTCAGTAAGTAGCAAGCACAAAACAAGTATCCAAACCACATATTTGATGATAACGTGCTCCCGCTACCAATGTGAAACACGCAGCGACCGCCGCAGGCGCTTCCGGATAAAGATCACAGTTGCGCAAGCTGCCGCGGCGACGACAGATTGCGACGTTGGGAGCGACGTCACGAGCCTTTCATATATAAAAGAACCAGCCTAGCAACTCATTTTATTCTTGTTGGAGCACCGCTATGCGCAAGCAACGCTTAGTTAGGACTGCCAAGAGACAGCGTGAATACGAGGAGTGGCAAAGGGAAAAGAAACGGCAAAGCCACCAGCGGCGGCGTGCTGCCAAAATTGATTAACTTCTTTCTTAACAGGCTCAGCGCAAGCGCCAAGCCAGAGAGGACCAGAATGTTATTACTCGTCGGTGACTTTATTAGCGACATTGCGAAACCCCAGAATGACTGGTTTCTGTCATTTGCCAGTAACAACTTTGGACTGGCCTGCTACAACAACCCCAATGAACCAACCAGGCGGCACATGTCGAGCTTGTATTTATTCATGTCCTCGAATGTAGCGAGAGTGGCAGCGGAACCAACCGCGGCGTACCACAGCTGCCACAAAGTGATTGACACTACCACGAAATTTTAAAGCATTGCATAACCACTTCAGCAGTTGTGCTAGTTTTCAATGGCGTCGCCGGACAACCACTTTCGCAAGGCCGGAATAGCGAGACAATATAGGCAGCATACTTTCGATAACTTTTATGGACAACAACCATAGTTACAGAGCTGCTTGGGCGAAACGTTCTTGCGATTTTAAAACCCGGAATAATCTACTTGCACGGTGTAGTTATCCGTTGCGTGATTGTATCTTACGCCATTAACTTTTTTTTTTCTTTTCAGAGAGGATCCCATACCAGGCTCCAAGAGGTAGGTATGCAAGACACTGGAAGTGTTCACTTAATCTGTGCTGTTCTTATATAAATCTGAGAATAACCACTCTTCCGCGTTGCTTTAGCCGTTCACTCGTTCTGTCATACGTAGTATTTGTTCGAGACCAGGGGATTGCGAATCAGTCTGTGAGCAATAAGACAGCGTGCTTTACTGTAATGTCTAGAACGAAAAACATTTAAGCAACGTGAAAGCTGTGCAAGAAAATTGAATTGCGCGGCGCCATGCGAAGGAGCTTCTACAAGGGCATTTACCTACTTTCTCATAATACGCCATTTTTAACTATTACGACAATATAAATTACGGAGCGCTGATGGTAGAACAATAAAACGCACCTTGTATCCCATTTCCCTTTATTTTTCGTTTTAGAAATTTACTTCAAGTGCCACATGCGCAATGCGACCCGAATTGCTACTTGCACAACATTTAGACACCGATACTTGAAAGAAGTGCCTAAACCAAGAAACGCTTACCGATGTAGTAGGTCGGACAAAGAAGTTTATTGTACGCGAATCACATGATTTTCCTCTCTAAGAGACACTCATATCCAAGTGACTCATTCGCGTTTTTTATTCACTCCAATATGCAGTGCGAGAAGATGATAATGATTTCTTCAAGCGTAGAACATTGTCCGATCTGTGCACTTGTTTGTTTTTTCAGCTCCGTTCTTGGTTGGGCAACCCAGCGACACCCGTAAGTTGGTGCTTCGTGGCGGTGCATGTACACATGTCAATGTGCCATTAGCGAATGGATGATTTCAGCCGGAGCTAAAGGGAACCGCGTCGGCAGGGCGATAAAACGTAGACACTGTGGTTATGACGACGTCGCGTAGCCTTCGCGGTCATTGTAGTATAAATAGAAGTTTAACACTGCAATGATGTAGGCGCTGCATCAGGACACTAGGTACAGTACCGTGGTCAATGAATACTGGATTCAATAATCTTTATTCAAGAGCAGCACAGTAAGGGTGCCAGAAGTTCCGCGTAGACTTATTCTGTCGTGTAGATTGAATTAAATATTTGGGTATCAACGTGTTCGGCTCGATAGCTTATACGAATAGAAGATATTTTTTTGAAAACCTGCACCCTAGACAGATGTGCATTACTTTAAGTTTTTAAATAGAGTCAACTAGTTGATCAGCATCGCGTAACACTCATACAAACTTTTAACTGACAATATACTAAAGACGTCGCCTAGGATTTCTTTATAGATGTATTCATTCTACATATTGCGCAAGTATATGCGAAATGAAATATGAAAACATTTCTCCAAATAATTAGGCCAGACACCATATGTCTAAAAATATTCTTGAGCACGATGGTAAAGGCAAATGTATGTACAGTAGGGGTGTTTGGTACTTTAATCTCCTCTTGCGGTTTGCTTCTATAGATACAAAAAATATGGGCTTGCCTAAACAAGGGAAACAATTTTCCCGGCTGCGAGAATCTTATCATTCCGCGCGCTTAGGAGAGAACCACTAATCAGGTTGGTTTTGTCATGATAAAATTTGCTGTGTAATCGAGGAGTGCATCAGGCATACGTGAATATTTTGGAAAATATCTAGATTATACAGCTATCTTGATTCTCGTCGAGAAAAGAAGGGAGTCTCCTCTAAAGAAGGGAGTCAGGCAAATAGACACAATCTCTACAAAACTATTGACTGCATGCTTGGAAGAAGTATTGAAGCTATTAACTGGGAAGGCTCAGGAGTGAGGATCAATGGCGAATATCTCAGCAACCTTCGCTTTGCAGATAACATTGTCCGGTTCAGCAACACAGGGCGCAAACTGCGAAAAATGATAGAGAACCTTAAGAGAGATTGGGGTTGAAGATTAACATGCAGAAGACAAACATAATGCTCAATAACCTGGCAAAGGAGCTAGAGTTCAGGATCGCCAATCAGCCTTCAACGTCTGCGATGGCGTACGTTTGTCTAGGTGAATTACTTGCAGGGGACCATGATCACGAGAAGGAACAGAAGAATTATGTCCAGAAATTGTGGACATTCTTCTTCGGAACATCGCGGCAATGCACAAGTGTAACTCAATGGAAAAAGTAAAAAAAAAATATATTTCGGAATGTCCTCTGAACATGCAAAAGTTTCAACTGTCTACAGCGAGAGTATAGCCCCTTCTAACAACATATACAATAATGGCACTTATAGGCGGAACATTGGTGGTGCGTTCAAGCAATGTTTTGGTGAGGGATGGGTGGCGCAGCCACACGACAGGAGCAAATCGTTTTGCACCCTCCCGGAAGAGGACACACTAAAAAAAAGCGCCAAATTTAAAACTCAGCGCGATTTAATAGAGCTGGCGTTGGAAGGGTAATGGTAGAGGGAGTGTTATGCATTCTGTTTGCACGCACAGGTTTATGAGAGGCAGCCGAGGCGGTAGAGAGTGATTATGCGCGTGCACGTCTTGAGCGTGTCTACGTATGGCTGTGTGCGCGTCGCGTGTATGTGTGCGCCTGCGTGTGCCTCCGTATTTGCATTTGCATGAGCGCGAGTACGTGTATGCGTGTGTGAGCATTCTTCGGCGTGTGTGCAATGCTACGTTTGCGTATGCGTGAACGTGTAAGCGCGTGCAAGTGCATGTGTGCGTGCGCTCCGTGCTTGCGGTGCATGCATGGGCGCATGTGCATGTGTACGCATGCGAACGTCTGTGTTCGTGTTTCAGAGTGCACGCGCGCGAACAAGTGTGTGAGCGTTTTTGTGCGCATGGATGTGTGTGTGCCAGGGTACTGTGCGTGTGCACGTGTGTGTGTGTGTGTGTGTGTGTGTGTGTGTGTGTGTGTGTGTGTGTGTGTGTGTGAGTGTGTGTGTGTGTGTGTGTGTGTGTGTGTGTGTGTGTGTGTGTGTGTGTGTGTGTGTGTGTGTGTGTGTGTGTGTGTGTGTGTGTGTGTGTGTGTGTGTGTGTGTGAGCGAACATTTTACTACTTACGCCTATTCTTAGAAACAAGCGCTACCTGCAGATCACTTAAACGCATATTTAAATCTACGGGACAAGAACAAATGACGCTGAATTTATAGCACTCTATTTTTCTGAAAGGAAACAAATAAAAATAAAGCTCCTGTGGCGTTAGTATTGCCGTCCTTGTTTGGCACGGCCCCGTGAGAGGCTGCTATGTGGTTCAGCTTTGTTATCTTGCTTCCATCGGAGGCAGCGCAATGCCTTAAGGGCAATGACCTCCTAAATCTGCACTATCATTGAATCGAGCATCGTTTCTTTGAACAATTAAGCAAGCTTTAGGCAGCGTTCATTCGCTGCTACGTTGACATGTCAACTTTAAACGGCTTGCCTTCAGAAAAACAATGTGAATAAAGATCAAAAGTCGTCTAGCCGCAAGGAACATGGTCACGGAGCCGTATCTTTGATGACAATATCAGAAAAGGCCGGAAGCGGTCTGGGCGGCTGCGTTTTTCCGCGTCAGTTACGCTTTCAGAGAGAGCCTAATTGGAAAATATTTGTTCTTAGTTCTTACAGGAGCTTGTTTAATAACCGTATATTCACTCAGCAACAGAACCTCGAAGACGGGATCCAAACTACTCATATGCTTTAGCCACTCAAGATCAATTATTTATAATTAACGTAGCTTCGTGGATTACGCACACAACTGCTCAACCTGCTCCGTATCCGGAGGTTACCATCGGATCACTCAAATAATAACAGTAATGCCAGGAAGATTTACATTGGTTAATTTCTTAAAGTTCGGTGCCGTTAAAAAGTGCCGCCGGTATATTCATGGTGCAGTAGGCTTCTGATGAAGCAGGTGCGAATGCTTGAAGAGGCTTTCACGACGCAATTCATGCTGATGAACTTAGAATGCATGCGCCCGGCCATGCACCTCTGTCTTTACAATGTACTCTTCTACATTATACAAGAAACACCTCAGTGCTACGGTACATCGCGGAAGGTTTGCGAGAACACTGCCCGCTAACGTTTCGATATCTGAGCGTTGGTGACCTCAGGCTTTGTTTCTTGGCATCATTAGGAATGAAAGGGGCACATACCTAATGTCCCGAGCAAGCAGACTACTTCAGCCACTGGGTCGGCGTAAGAGGCGTAAGACAGCTGTAGCGGAGCATGAAAACTGCATTTTTTACACTGCGGTTTCGATGAGTGCAGGCAGCGGATATCAAACAAGCAGGCTGGCATTGCAGACGCGTTGCGCCATGTTGTCTTATGCTGTCTGCGCTGATAGAGTAACGGTAGTGAATGTTCGCTGCAAAGATGGTAGGAAGGTGCTTGGGTGGCCATGTGTTACAGAGGGAGGTGAGCTAATCTTCGAAGATGGTAAAATTATCTTACGGATGGTGCAGTCTGTTTCAGACTCCGCGCTGTCTTCGTGCACTGCGCATTCACGATGATTTTTTTTTTTTTTTGCTGCAGTTTATCTAGATTTCTTGATGAAATGAATATCGTACACTGGCGCCTAGTATCAGGTTAGCGTGAGGCCGCTAGTGCTACATTTGTCCACGACCTCGCAAGTCCGCGATATCAGCGTGTGTGACGGGGATCACTCCTCCTGCAAGGGGCGATAATGACCGGCTACGAGTGAGCGTCGTTGTGACGCTCTCTTGGGTGTTGTCGCCGCTAACACTGAAATACGCAGCCCTTAAGTGCCAAGTCACGTGCTTTGCGACTGCTGATGCATATGAGCAGCTTGCTGTCTACAGCTCAACGAGCCAAGTGCAGCACACGACGTGATAACCTCTGCCGGGCACTGCACTCGTCTACATAAATCAGCACGAAGTGAAGTAAAAAAAATAAATGGTCCTAATTATCCCTCCGCTGAGAGGGTGCAAAGTAATTTGCTCCTGAAGTAAAGTGCGACTTTACCAACCATCCTTGCCGAAAACACTGCTTTAACGCACCACCAATGTTCCGACTAAGTGCCATAAACGCATATGTTGTTAGTAGCGGCTGCCCTCTCGGCGTAGTCAATTGAAACTTGTTGATCGTCGGCCGACATTTTAGGGTCAACAAAGCACGCAAACTGCTTGGAAGCAAGGTCAACACAGATCAACATATTTCCGTAGACATAGGCTATCCATTTCATTAGAAATAATTGTTAGTTGGCAAGCTCCTCCTCCTGAAAGATAGAATAAACTTTATCCTACCTGTATCTTTACCTACATTGTGTGTGCATGGTGGTTACACGGGAAATTTAGCAAAAATGTTGAAATGAAAAAAATGCGGAACAGGTAGCCGCCACGGGTGCTTATATGGGCTTGTCCTCCTACTGTCAGGATTTGGAGAAATAAAGCGAGAACATGGATGAAACGCCGTGCATGTCCGCGCCAACAATGGTGCAATAAGTGTTTAGCCGAAATAAAATTTTAAGTGAAAAGCTGTGCCCCAACTCAAAATAAGTCTCAAATTTTCTAGGTAACATAATTCTGCTAATGATATTTTATGGGGGGGGGGCGGGAGGCTTTAACCGTCCCGGAAAACTCCAGAGGGGGTTCGGACCCAGGAACGTCCCTGTAATCGAAGCCCTTGCCGGCCAGTTGTGTATGTGTCTCTATGTATATATATATGGAATCAAACTGGTTTCATACTTTCTGCTGATCCCAGCATAGTGCAGTATGTAGAAGTGATAGGTACGGTAAAGTGCAGTGATCTTGAGTAAATTTAGTAAAGAAGAAACAGGTCAACTTAGAGGCAGTAGGTAATGAGTGAAACCGTAGCGATGCTGGCCTCAGAGGCAGAAACTGAATCGGAAGGCAAGGCACCAAGGCACCCAGTAGGCAAGCTCGCCTCAGTAACAAAAGGCCCAATAAAGAAACGACAAAAAATGAATGTGGCCAACTATAAAAATAAGATAGGATTCTCGGAATTGTGAAAAATCATCAACAAGGCGAAAATAAGGAATATACGAAATTTTAACGTGAGAAAGAATGAGAACATTGTACAAAATTTGCGCAACCTGAAATCAGTGAGAAGAAAACTTGGCATAGGACAAACGAAGATGCATGCACTGAGAAATGCGCAGGGTAATATCATCAGCAATCTCGAAGGCATAATAACTGCAGCGGAAGAATTCTATACTGACCTGTACAGTACCCAGAAGACTCGGGAGAACTCCATTCGAAACGATAATGAACAGGATACAGCAATTCTTCCTATAACTAGAGATGGGGTCAGGAGGGCCTTGCAAGACATGAAACGGGGAAAAGCGGCACGAGAAGATGGAATAACAGTCGATTTAATCAAAGCTGGAGGAGACATAATCCTTGAAAAACTGGCGGCTTTCTACACGAAATGTCTATCAACTGCAAAGGTTCCAGTAAACTGGAAGAACGCAAACATTATACTAATCCACAAAAAGGTAGACATTAAAGAATTGAAATATAATACGCCCATTAGCCTACTCTAAGAATTATATAAAAAATTTACCAAAGTAATCTCCAATAGGATAAGGGCAACACTCGACTTAGTCAACCAAGGGAACCGGCGGGCTTCAGGAAGGAATTCTCTACAATGGATCACATCCATGTTATTATTCAGCTTATCGAGAAATCCGAAGAGTACAATAAGCCTCTCTATATCGCTTTCATAGATTACGAAAAAGCATTTGCTTCAGTAGAGATACCAGCAGTCATAGAGGCATTGCGTAATCAAGCAGTACAAACCGCTTACGTAAATACCTTGGAAAATATCTGCAGAGATTCCCCAGCCACCTTAATTCTACACAAGAAAAGTAGGTAGATACCTATAAAGAAAGGAGTCAGACAAGGAGACAACATCTCTCCAATGCTATTCACTGCGTGCTTGGAAGAAATATACAAGCTATTAAACTGGGACAGTGTAGGAGTAAGGATCGATGGCCAATACATCAGCAACCTTCGGTTTACCGATGACACTGCTCTATTCAGTAACACTGCAGACGAGTTACAACAAATGATTGAGGACTTTAACAGAGAGAGTGTAAGAGTGGGGCTGAAGATTATTATGCAGAAGACAAAGATAATGGTGAATAACCGGGCAAGGGAACAACAATCCAGGATCGCCAGTGAGCCTCTAGAGTCTGTAAAGGAGTACACTTACCTAGGCCAACTAAACACAGGGAACCCTCACCATGAGAAGGAAGTTCAGAGAAGAATAAAAAATGGTTGGATCGCATACGGGAGGCATTGTGAGCTCTTGACTGGAATCTTACCGTAATCGTTGAAAAGGAAGGTGTACAATCAGTGCATTTTACCGGTAATGACATATGAGGCAGAGACTTGGAGACTGATAAAGAAGCTTGAGAACAAGTCAAGGACTACGCAAGGAGCGATGGAACGAAGAATGCTAGGCATAACTTTAAGAGACAGAAAGGGAGCGGTTTGGATCAGAGAGCAAACGGGTATAGACGACATTCGAATCGACATGAAGAGAAAAAAAATGGCGCTGGGCTGGTCATGTAATGCGTAGAGTAGATAACGGTTGGACCATTAGGGTGACAGAATGGGTACCAACAGAAGGGAAGTGCAGTAGAGGACAACAGAAGACTAGGTGATGCGACTAAATTAGAAAATTTGCGGGTGCTAATTGGAATTGGTTGGCGCAGGACAGGGGTAAATAAAGATCGTGGGGAGATGCCTTAGTCCTGCAGTGGACATAAAATAGGCTGATGACGACGATGAAGATGATATATGCGTGAGGTATAAAAATTGGCCTACAGCTAACGCTTCATTCGTTTCCTCCTACCCGTCCTGTCTTTTCCGCTGTTATTTGATTTGACAACAGCGAGTTATGATTAGAAACGCCAGTCTCGCTGTCATATTGGCAGAATGCTCACCATATTCTGGCTACAGTAAAGGCCTCTTGCGTAGAGAGATAGTGTGATGACAGTAATGCTTTGGCGAAAGGGATCACCGGTAAACTGAAAAATGCATAGCAACGTTTGTGATGCAATATTAATAGTTTACAGCCATGCTGTTAGCCTCTTGTTGATCGGGATTTTTTGCAGGTTCGCCCTCGCGAAAAGTAAAAATACCTTCAGCCACTCAACCAAAAATTGCCTACATTCTTTGTTATGACGCATACAAAACACAGCAAAGCATTCGTCTGAATAAAGAACAAGCACAAAACAAACATCCAAGTCACACCAATAACGATAGAGCGCTCCTCCTAACAACACGAAGCATGTAGCGCTCGCCGCATACGTCTTCCGGTAAATATTACTGTTGCACAAGCTGCTGCGTCGATGGAGTGACGTCACTAGTCTTACATATAAAAATAAAGAACCATCTTTGGCACTGTTTTCATTGACGTTGCGGCACTGCCCTGGGTAGGCAGCGCATAGTTAGGAATCCCAAGGGCCAGCGAGAACACAAGGAGCGGCAAAGGGAAAAGAAGCAGCAACAGGTATAGCAGCGGTGTGCTCCCAAAATGGAGGAACTTCGTTCCCAGGAGGCTCAGCGCAAGCGCTAAGCCAGGGAGGACCCGAATGTTCCTGATAGTTGGGGAATTTAATGCTGAGATTCCCAAACCCCAGAAGGACTGGGTCCTGTGGTTTGTCATGACAACGTTCGACTTGCATGCTTCAACAACCCCAATCAACCGATCGCATGGTACAGTTCGTCGTTGATTCTATTCTTGGCCACAAATGTAGCGAAAGTGGTCGCGCAACCCATCACGGTGTACCATGGCGACCACACAGCGATTGTTGCCACTATTACATTATAAGGCATTGCATACCTCCGTCATCAGTTATCGCGGTGGTTTTTAACAGCTTCGCTGGACATCCATTTTCGCAAGGCCGGAATAGCGAGACACTATAGGCAGCATACTTTCGATAACTTTTATGCGCATCAACCATAGCTATAGAGTTCCTTGAGCTAAACATTCTTGCGACTTTAAAACCTGGAAATAATAATCTACTTACATGCTGTAGTTATGTGTTGTCTGAACGCATCTTGCGTCATTGATATATACTTTTTATTATTTTCAGAGGGAATCCCTTACCAGGCTCCGAATGGCAGGTGCACGATAATGGAAGTGCTCACTTATTTGTGGCGTTCGTATATAAAACTGGAAAATAATTATTGTTCAGCGTTCCTTTAGCCCTTCACTATTTCTGTCATTTGTAGTGTTTTTTCGAGACTAGAGGATACTGAATGAGTCTTTGAGCAATGAGCTGGCGCGCTCTACTGCAATATAGAGAGGGGAAAATATTTAAGCAATGTGAATACTGTGCAAAAGAAAGGTAATTGCGTGTCGCCATTCGAAGGAGCTTCGACAGTGGCATATACCTGGTTTTTCAGAATGTGAAACCAACGCGCCTTCCTTCTCATCACCTTCTTATATATTAACTTTAATTTTCTAAATTTACTTCAAGTGCCGCATACACAACGCGCCCCGGATTTCTACTTCTGCCCCATTTAGGCCCCAATACTGAAAACCAATGACGATTTTAAGCCAAGAAACGCTTACCGGTGTAGTAGGACGGACGAATGAGCTTTTTCAACGCGAATCACATGATTTTCATCTGTAACACCACCCCATATGCGGGTCACTCGTTCACGTTTTTTGTTCACTCCTATATGCAGCGTGATAAGGTGATTATGAGTCCATCAGTCGTAGAACATTGTTCGATCTGTGCACTTGTTTCTTTTTTCAGCTCCGTTCTTGGTTCGGCAACCCAGCGACACCCGTAAGTTGGTGCTCCGTGGCGGTGCCTATGCACATGTCAATGTGCCATTAGCCAATAGCTGATTCGAACAGGAGCCGAAGGGCGCCGTGTCAGTGGGGCGATAAAATGTAGGCATTGCGGCTATGGCCACGACGTACAGCCTTGGCGGCCATTGTATAACAAATGAAGGTTTATCCCTGCATTGATGTGGGCGCTGCATCAGAGCATGAGTACAGCAGCGTTGTATAGGAGTGCCGGATTCGCTGTTCCTTATTCAAGATCAGCACAATAGGTTTGCCAAAAGTTCTGCGTACACAGAATCTGTTGTGTACATCTGACGAAACGTTTGTGTATATGCAATCATTTACTGTTACCAAACAAGGCACTATTGCTGCTCATTTGAATAACTTCATGTTCGCCTTGATAGCTTATCCGAGTAGAAATCATTTTTTCAAGAGCTACACCTCACACTGATGAGTATTGTTTTGAGTTTCTAAATTGAGTGAACTAGGTGACCAGCACCTAATTGAGTTCTATTACAAAACTTTAACTGTCAAGATGCTAAAGGCATTGCCTATAATCTCTTTACTGCTGTGTTTATTCTTCATATACCGCTAGTATGTGCCATATAAGATATCAAGGCGTTTCTGTAAAAAGCTAAGCGAGATGCAACATGTCAAAAAATATTCTCGAGCTCCATGGGATAGGCAAATGTACGGTAAAATAATGGTGTTTAGTAAGTTTATATCCGTTGTTGAGATTAATTACCTCAATGCATATAAAAAATACGTGTTTGCGTAAACAAAGGAAACAATTTTCGCAGTAGGGAGAATATGACCACCTCGTACACTCATGAGAGCACCACGAATCCAGTTGATTTTGCCACGACAGGATTTGCGGCATAATGAAGGAGTACAGGAGGCATACGTGACTATTTTAAAAAGTATATACAGGTGGTTCCACAAGTACCTTGATTCTCCACAAGAAAAATAGAAAGATTACAAAGAAAGGGGTCATTCCGAGAAGACGCAACCTCTCCATCGCAATTCACTACTTGCTTGGAGGAAGTATTCAAGCTATTAAACCGGGAAAGCTTAGGAGTGAGCATCAAAGGCGAATATCTCAGCAACCTTCGGTTTGCAGCTGATATTGTCCCTTTCAGCAACACTGGGTACAATTTGCAACATATGGTTGATGACCTTAACAGAGAAAGTGTAACAGTGGGGTTTAAGAATAATATGCAGATGACAAAGATAATGCTCAAGAGCTTCGCAAGGGAACAAGAGTTCAGGATTGCCAATCAACCTTCAGATTATGTGAAAGCTTACGCTCACCTAGGTCAATCACTCACGCGGGATGCTGATCATGAGCAGAAAATTTACAGAAAAGTAAAGATGGGTTGTTGTACATACGGCAGACATCGCCAGATTCTGAGTGGAAGCTTACCACTATCATTGAAAAGAAAGGTGTACAGACAATTGGTTCTACCGGTGCTAACATATGGGGCAGAAACTTGGAGGTTGACAAAGAAGCTCAAGAACAAGTTAAGGACCACGCAAAGAGTGATGGAAAGAAGTATGTTAGGCGTAACGTTAATGGACAGGAAGTGAGCGGTGTGGATAAGACAGCAAAAGGATATAGCCGATATTCTAATTGACATTAAGAGACAAAATGGAGCTGGACAGGGGGTGGTGACTGAGAAATTCGCAGGCGCAATATGGAATCGGTCGGCACAGGACAGGGGTATTTGGAGGTCGCAGGGAGAGACCTTCATCCTACTATGGACATAAAATAGGTTGATCACGATGATGATGACTAACATTCCTATTTATGTGGCCTTTGCAGATCTTCTGTAAGATCAGCAATATTGTTAACCAGCCAGTAAACGGTTTAAGTAGACTTTTGTTTGCCCGCATTTTGCTATATAGGCACATTTTAGTTTGGTACCACGAGTCATACACCTTACCGAAACGAAGCTTCTTGCTAGACAACGAGACTTTGCCGTAATTAATGGACATGGAATCTACATAAGACTCAGCAACACAGCCGAGCCCATCGAAGCATTTTGTCGGCACGTTTTATTCCACAAGCATCTACATCATACTTACACCTGTGTTCAAAGACCACATACTACCGTAAACCGAAACTCACATCCTGAATGTTTCAAGTTTCAAAATAGGCTTCGTTTCATGTAGCTGCCGAGGCCGACTTAGGTACATGTGGCTTAGCTCCTATGACTATCTCGCAAGACGAAGGTGCAGTCACTATAATCTGTGTATACATTACACTGGCAAAAATATTTGATATCACACATGTTATTACCACAAGTCGCAGCCTTTTTGAAAGGAAGCAAGAATGGCAGGAAGACAGTTTCAGCATTTTGCAGTGAGCCTTCGCCATTACGAAGCAAAAGATAGCTGCTCCGTCATCATGCTATTCCATAGATGCAGATATTCAGGCTCTTACTTGATCCCATTCTTTGATATTTGATAGCCTTGAAAAGGGAGAATCATGACGCAATAAACAATAGGTTGCTCCTGTACTCATAACAGTAATACTTAAACCCGCACACACGCGCATGCACAAAAACACACAGATACACTCATGCACAAATATGCACACAGACAGGGGTAAGAATGCATTTTAATGAATGATAAAATATTGATATTCATTGCCATAAATTGCAACTTTGTAAACTATCTATGTGATTGTCATTTCTCCGCGATTGGTTACATGTTTGAATCAAATTATTGTTTCAGGCTAAGTAGCACTGTAATGCCAATTCGTATCTTATGTTTCTCTTCTTTTGCGTCATAGGGGGAGAGACGCAGGTCAGAACAGGTAAGTACATAACTTCTAGTCAGACATTGCCCGGTAACGTCACTGGATCGAAGGGACAAATTCAGCGGTTAACAGCAATGTGTTATGCGGCGCAATTATTTTTGGTTTACGGAAGTTGCAAATATCGCCTATGGTAGATAGGATAATGCGAGTTCTTGAGCTGAATTATTCAGAGGCGGACAATTCTAGCAACAGAAATCGAAACACACATTTAACTCATTAAAATACCGGCACTGATTAAGATTTTAAATTATTAGTTTGCAGCGCATTTGTCATTTATAGGTTGTAGCCGGTCAGCTGGCAAGACGTATCCATTTGAAGTGAATTTCTAGGAGGACACCGGTTTCGAGATATTATTTGCCAAATTGTGTGACGAAGTACATGGGCGTTCCAGTTACTTTAGTGATTGAATGCATAAAAGAGCATTCCATTGAAAAAAGTAAGTGGAACAACAATGCACCTTCACGGCGAGTAACTGGGCGCATATCTCCAAACTGGTGTCATTCTAGAAATTCATTCCATGTGGTCGCGCCTTGGAATCTCACTCGCTACAATTCATAAAGTACAATAGGTGCCATAAAGTACGTAATTAGCCAAATGCACCCACTGTGCTAGAACTAGTACACTTGGTGACGCAACCCTACCCCTCGAGCAGCTGAATGTTACCTTTCGGATATTTCCAATTCTTGCACCCACAGGGTGCGCGCACACAAACTAACGAAGGGCAGAATGTACTGTTTCAGCTATATCTACGAATTTCGCGCCAATTCCAGCAAAACTGCGGACTCGCGACTTTTAGGATGTGTACTGGCTTGTTATTTATTTCTACTCCACGGCTTTACATATCTGCGGTGCGCTTTTTACGCTGTTTAGTGTATATATTGAGCGTGTTATAAACACACTGCCGAAGCTACGGCTTCATTTCAAAGAACGGAACACGCATTGAAATTTTGGTGTACTTGATATAGTACACTGGGTGTTGGTAGTGACGAATATGAGCTTCTTTTTAGTTGTGTTTCAACACGGATGCAGATTTTTTACTCGGAAGGAAGCCTTTTTGTCGCTTGCGAGATGTAAATGTGGCCGAGGGATTGTTCACAGTCATCTTCAACTATTCATAATGCTTATTAGCGTTCGTGTGCGCAGATAATTACAGCAAATATTCAATTTACCAAAAGTTTTTCACATGTGTATGATATAAGTAATCAGTGAAAATGCCCGAGAGTGCGGTCGGAAACCTCCTGACACAGCTGTTTCTACAAATTCCTCATTTACGTGGTTTTCGCAGAAAATGCGAGAAATTAGGACAGGAAAATGTCACCGCACATTTGGCCACCTTGCTTGCCGCGATCTCAATATTTTCACCAAATGGCGTCTACTTTTAACAAAATTATTCCGACAAGCTTTGGTGACAGCCTGTCACCAATCAAACGCAAAGGCGGCCTTCCATCAAAAAGGTGGAGCTGATTCTACGTCTCTCTGCCTTACGGCTCGTGCCATCACTAATCGTTTCCGCTGTTGCCTGTATCCAAGTCGGACTTCAAAGCATTTTCCAGCGCAGTAGGGAAGGACGACGGCGAAGATGAACATACAGCGACGTCGGTCCTGCAACGAATTCCATTGGGAAGATGGCGTGTATTTTAAGGCACACAAAAAGACTTTCAGCGCACTCTGCGTGCGCCATTACGTACTTTTGCTTTTTGCTTTCTATTGCATTGTTTTACAGAAGACGTCACGGTAGCTTTGTGGCTATGGCGTTTCGCTCAAGAGCGCATGGTCGCAGGTTCGATTCCGGTGGGGGCGGCCGCATTTCGTTGGAAGTGAAGTACCATAACGCTCGCATTGTATGCATCGTGTGCACTTTCGGATATATAATGAGCTGAAGCTGAATGCGAAAAAAAGCGCATTTGTTTCCATACGGTTACGATACATGTGCCTTCATCGAAAAAAAAAGAAAGATACATTCGGTTGTGGTCGCTCGAGATATCTTAAATTTAAAGGAAATCACCCAGGGCCAGCTCAATGCAGTGCCTAAAATGTACAACTTTGTAGATGTTCTAGTTGCGTCGATTCTTCAAGCGCTCAATTTGACAAAAAGCTTTTTCTGCAAGTAATCCTACTTTTTGCACTGTCGAGGCTTGTTACCAACTTTGTCCGGTAGAGCGGAAAGCGTACGAAACGTGAAGATGGCCGGCGTCACCATAGCTCACATCCAGTTGTCTAATTATTATTATTTCTCTACCGTCTGAGTCGATTCGCAGCCACTTCTATAAAGTTGTAATCGTCTAGTGCAGCGTTTCTCATATAACGACATACTACCTCCGTATATGGGAAAGTGTTCTGTTTGACAGCGTTTTCTCATTCTTCATTCGTTTAGGTTGGACCTTCTACGAGTAAGTATGCTTCTGCAAATATATTGGTTGTCCGTGCCCCTATATTATGGAGTACTGGAATGGGACAGTGTTTAGTCCGTACAGCAATACAATGGGAGAACCTGAGATGCTTTTGCGATGACGCAGTGAGCAAACACTGCGATCGACCGGCGTGCCTAACGCGCGAAATCTAAACACGTTGTGCAACACTTGCTATACCATACCTATACCATACCTATATGCCATGAGCATGGACGCCATCATTGTTGCTAAAAGGTAGTCGTGTAATAGCTGTCATCAATGAACAGCTGCTAAATTTATTCAAACATCCCTTTACTGTTAACTGTCTTGTTAAATTAAGTGTTCTAAGGAAGATTGTGAAGATGCCCAACCGTTCGTAGGAATTTTTATCAATCTTACAAAAACCAAGGAATTTTTTGGTGGTATGGTGACTGGAGAAACGGTGAAACCAGCCAGCCCTTGCTCATGCTCCTAGCGGAGCGCTCTCAGCAGCACTTTCCGTTTACTTCAGAACTGCGGTTGACTTTGTAAGCTAGGAAGTGGGATGAACATATCCGTCAGTACGGCTCAGCATATTCACTGGACTGCGCAGAACGGTACGCATTAGGAAGGATGGGGCGTCGGCGTGGGTACTGCGAGGCCAGAGTGTAAAAACATATTACGAAGAACGAACGCCGGTTGCTATTCAGTAATGCGTTTGGCATGCTTTAGCAGTGTTTCGAAGTGGTTGCTTTTGGTACTGTGTTACACTATGTGTTATGAGTCACGCTGCACTTACCACCATTCCTTACGCCTAGCGAGAGCCAAGTAGTACTTCGAGCGCAACTTCCTCATGGACCAGTGAGGAACTCTGTTAAGCATCCCGTCGCAGACGTTGCGACCACAGGCACAGCGTCTCCAACGACTGCATCTTATGCAAGAGACGCAGCATCTAAACGACAGTGTGTCATAATGCTAGCTGTCACAAAGAACGAATGCAAGAACTCTACCCTTAGCACCATGCATTACCACCGACACCACCGTCGCACTACTACCGATACCACCGCACAACGGTACAGAATTTTTCACCGCTCTGTTCGACTTTACTATCTGCGCGAGGAAGCCGCGAGGACGGTTACGCTCTCACAAGCAATTACGGATAGTTCCCACAAATGCTAAACGCAAAAAGAAATATCTTCTGGCAGGGTCCGTCTGATGATTGTACAGAGGTGCAACTTTTTCACCGCTCTATTTCACTGCACTTTCTTGACGTCGACTAAACAACAAAGGCAGATAACGACAGCGGCATGACGACGACGAGATCACAATAGTGAAATGATCTCGATATTATTAGAAGTTAGCGCTATGTTGATGACCTTCCGGAGAGCATAGGTCTATTTGCGTATAACAAACTTTTTCCGTGGTCTTATAACGTTATCGAGCCCTTTGGGCACCTATACGACATCGCTCTGCCAACTCTTCTTTGCTGATGATCCGTTTTAGCAGCATTTTTAACTGTCCGTTGCACGCTGCCGCGATTTTGGGCAGGCCACCGCAAGCTAAGTAAGGGAAAGTGGACCAATCGCAGACGATGACACGTCCCTCTTCATCCAGTTATCTATATTCAGTGCGCCGGCTCGCCTCCATCGAAACCCTCTACACTTGAGCGCGCTCCTCGCCAGTCAGCCAATATTGTCAGCCAGTTAGATAAGAAAAAAATGCTCAAGGTAGGCAATTTTATTCGTTTTGAAAGCAAAGGGAGGTTGTCTCCTACAAACGAGGAGAGCGTTTGACTGGGCTCTTGAGGCAACAATGCGGGTCACCGCTCGATGTTTGCGTCAACGGCTACGTATTTTAGACGTCAGGAGGTTGGAATAAAGACATATTGAAATAGTTTTACGTTATAGGGCCCCTGTAGCGGTTGCGTGCTTGTTAAGAACGTCAGCAAGAGTTTGAGCAGAAGCTCGCTGAAAAAGCTGAACGAAGAATGCCAACGTAGAACACCGCGTAACTGCCGTTCGCAATGCTTGAGTGTAAGTGCATAAAGGAGTCACCAGAGCACCAGCGTATTTATGGAAAATCTGTGATTGTGGCTGCATGCTTTCCTGCTTACTTCAATCCAATCGCCAGCTGAAATAATCCGAGTGCTACAGAAAAAATCTGAGTGCCATACTATATATTTCAAGTGCAGAACATTTAATCCTAGTGCCAAAGTATTTAACCTCGTCGCCGGCGCGCATATATCTTGCGGCAGCTAAGTGGCGACACATTCATGCAAGCTCCAACAACCTAAATTTAAGTTTGCATAATTTTATTCTGTGCAAGGAGAGCAACAACATCCCGAATGAAAGTGGCTGAAATGCCGAAATACAGTTACCGGAAGAAGGCAGCACTGTTTTTTGTCGTCGCTACTAACATTTATGAAGTGAGTAACTGTGGTATGATGCTTGAGGAGGATAGACGTGATTATCAATGTGCAATTATAAAGAAGACACAGCGCTAAGGCGGCTGGGTAAGGAACTTTATGCGTAAAAGTGATGGCTTGTTTTTCCTGCTACATGTAAACGGAAGGGCAGGTTCTCGCATAATTTTTGTGTAGGTATCGCGAAATAAAAATGGACTTTTCAGCAAGTTTAAGTAAATAGTTTTCATTCGATTTTAGCGCGAGCTAATTTTGCCTGTAAGACGCGCCAGGGATTTTCCGGCGCTGCAAATTTATTTGTTTGTTTACTCACAAGCCCTAAAGGTCTATTCGGGCATTACACGAGGGGGTAGGGAGCCAGTCACAATAACAAACGTACAAATATATATATATATATACACAAGAAACATTAGCAAGTAAGCGCTGAACACAGAAATAATTGGAAATATAAGACAATTTTCATCTCTAAGAAAAAAAACAACATGATTTATGACATATACAATGTGCCTCGGTAGTTTATTCCAATGGTATGGTGCCAAAAATAGTAGTGAATGACGATACAGATTAGTGCGTGTTTTAAGTTAAATGGGGGATCAAAACGCTGAAAAATACTGTGAGCTACATCGATGTGAGATTCGCGGAATGACTTTCATCGTGTCTCCCGGCCACGGCGGTCGCATTTCGATGGGGGCGAAATGCGAAAACACCCGTGTACTTAGATTTAGGTGCACATTAAAGAACCCCAGGTGGTCGAAATTTCCGGAGTCCCTCACTAGGGCGTGCCTCATAATCAGAAAGTGGTTTTGGCACGTAAAACCCCATAATTTTTTTTTCATCGTGTCCCCTCCCCCCTCCCCCTCCAAAAGGAATGCTGATAGTCGTCCGCTAGTAGACAATAAATTTGTACCAGAATGCGATCAGCCGTGTACTTGATTAACCGGAATTTTTTTTTATGGTTATGAATAAATAAATTGACTAGTCCCAAGTTTTCAATCAATGCAGTTTTGAAAGCCTCTGAAACATGTAAAAAAACACTTTAAAACCTTACGGTTTTACACGCAAAAGTCTGACCATTAGGTAACATTTATTTTCGTGCGAAATACCACAGTCAATCATTTGAGAAGTGCTAGCAGCGACCACAAAAATTAATGCGGTCATCTTGCGGCAACAGTAAGCCACGGTTCCAGTCATTTTAATTCGCAATACCGTTGTTTTTCTTCTATACATTAAATGTACTAGGACTTGGATGAAAGCTGCTGGCGCTTGAATTAAAGTCGCTGGAACGCGGCCTATTCGCGATGGTGTTGAAGATAACTACGTATGTTGGCACTGGGATTAATTGAGTGGCACACAAATAAATGGTCTGGGGCTCAGTTTATATCTGTAGCTCTTGGATTATATCAGCTGACGCGTGGATTAACGAATAAAAACCTGCAGAAGCACTTACTTAAAATGTTCTATGTCTGGTTTGGCGGTTTTCAAAACGTAGCTTACTAACGAAGTGTATATTTCGATTAAAATGTGGGAAATATTGGGGCCGACCTGCGAGTAAATTGATATGTAGGTGAAATATAGGTTGAATGAAACTCGCTAAAGCCGGGTTTTCGGCCTGTTTATGGGCGTTGTAAGAAATGCTTACGAAGTTATCAGCTGCCTGGGAGGACAAAATATGACAGGAGCCATACTATAGATGACTCCTAAAAGTTCCAAATCTGTAGGTAATTTGCCTGTCAGAAATAGTTTTCATTATAGGCGTGCAGTTGATTTCCCAGGTCTTGTTGATGAACTAAGCGAGGCACGTTATTTATATTTCGTTGAAGTACCACGCAAGTTGTGAGCGATGATTGATGAACGTTTGATTTAGGTAGGTTGATTAGTGTATTTGTAGAAAACTACTTCTTCAAGCATTCTAGACTGTCATACCACCGTTATCCGAAATGTTTTCGACAGTCCTAAGTGTTGTGACGGAGACGATCCAAGAGCACGTGCCGCACTGTTTTATTTCAGTGACAGCGAACTATATATATAGGCTGCTTGCCTATGACGTAACATAAAAAGAACGAATCATGTTTGACACGTGTGGCACAGCGCTTCATATCACTAAGAGAACTGTAAAAGTCGCCGAGTTCCCATGCAGAGAAAATTGAGGACATGTTGTTCGTAATGTGTTCGTAAACTTTTGCGTGCCTTACTTAATTAGATGCTGTGCACATAACTAGTAAACCATCGTTTTTCCTTATTTCCATGCGGTATACGAGCTCCGTGGTATATACGTTTCCCGGGCGTGCTAACCTAACCTAACCTAACCTAACCTAACCTAACTGAACGAGTCACTTTGTCCGTTCCGAGAAAATAGGTTCCACGTGATGAATGGTGTGCTGGCAAAATTCACACTGAATGCGTTAGTTGCAGTAGTTTTAAGAAATTACGTGCGCAACCGCTCTGGGTCGTTAAGAGCGTGCCTGACAAGTGGTGTAGATTATATGTCCTTGCCCTGACAGAATCACAAGCGTCACCAAGATCACATTTAGGGACCATTGCAGGCACATTACCGGGACCCACAAGCAAAATATTTGCAGAAAGTGTTCGGACGGGTGTTTCTCTTTGCTTGGGTGATTGTTTCCTTTTTATCGCGTTTGCGCGCTTATGGACTTTGCTTTGAGACGGGTAACTGCTCGCGAGTCTTCTTTCATCCGAACGCGGTCCTCGGAAGGATTTATTGGTGTCCCACCGTACGTAGTAGTTCGCATACGTTACTTGGCAATGCTTCGCACCAAATGGCACACCTCCAAGAAAAAGCACCCTCTGTGATGCATGTCGTGCAGCTGCTTTGTTTTGTGTATTTGTCTAGCCTGCATGCACTCTTCAAGGGTTGCTAAGGTGAAGCGTTACAGGAGTCGAGCAGGCATCCTTTCGGTGCTCTGTTGTTGTTCATTGTGCGTTATTAGGCCGATTATTCGCGAGGAAGGTGAAGGTCGAAGTTTGAGTTCTTCAACTTGGCGCAGAATCCCCGGAGCCGGTGCGGCGCGACGGATTTCAATGTATCTTTTTTTTTCTATTTTGGCTGCTGTTGCTTAATAAAGGAACTCGACTCTTGCTAAGCTCAGTCAATCACTTTCTTAGAGTACAATTTAGTTAAACTTCAGCGATTTAAAGCAACTAATGCCGAATTCCGCAAATCGCATCGATGCACACCAGGGCGCCATTTCATCCAATCATCGTCGCCACAGGGGGCGCGCCGGTGCCAATTGCCTAATTCGCCAATAGTTTCGGGAAGACAGCAATAAAATTTGCGACGTCATGGTGAGTTGGGGCGGGAAATTCAAGGCGGCGTCGCCAGCCTTCTTTCGTTAATGCACCTTTTGTGGCATAATGATCCTCCTTGCACGGCAATAGGGCATGGTTTTTGGTACTGCAGAGGGGCAATTTATTAACACGGCTACAATTATTTTTTTATAGTTGTTCCTCTAGGGACCCAAGTATTTGGGGCCTAGAGGAACAGCTATAAAAAATTCAGTATATGGGTCTGCGGACTCGTCAAGCCGCCAAGTGGCAGCTTTTTTTCCGTAGCCCCTCAATCTGTAGCACCTGATGGAAAATAAAGATTTGATTTGATTTGATTTGATTTATTGTCACGTGCTCGGTCATGTGCAAGAGTCTGATGATTATGCGCTCCACAAGTGCAAACTCATAATATAGTACGTAGATCGCTTTGCTAATTTTTGATACACTGACTCGCTTTTTTTTTATCGTAGGCAGAAGAGGGCAGATGTGCTGGCCACGTTCTGCCTGGCGTCGACCCTGCTTCTCCTGATTACCACGGGCATCTTAGTTCTTATTCTACTCTCAAACAGTGAGCGTGTACCGTATGCTACCGATGTCTCCTAACGTATTGTACATTGGCATCAGAAAATTGCTGCGAAATGTGGTTACAAGGAAACCACATACCTTTGTCACCCAGGTAGATATCAAACCTCCTCTGAAGGGAAAAAGTATGAAGCTTTCAAATGAGAATTAGTTCAATGTTTAAGCTCTTTCTATTAGGGTTTCAAGGAACCACTGGGTGCACTTGGCGTTTCGTCGGCTTGATAAATAAAAAATAATTGTAGAAGAACGGGGAGGGAGTGGAGGCAATAAGAATGCACTTGGGACAAGTTCCGTTTGTGCAAGACTCAAGTTCATTTATTGTTTCTTGCATTTAGTTGACACAGAACAAATGAGTGGTGATTTTATTCTCTTTGGTAATCTAGGGAACCCCACCATGACGGTCGGCATATGCATTGGGTGCTTCGTTTTCGTGTAAAACACGATAATGGCTGATTTTTTCACCCAGGGTAAACTTAATCAGGCTTAACCGGATTTTCCTCCGAAGTGTGCTCCTGAGAAAAGGATCATTATAAATGGAGGCGTTAGAACAAGAATGAATGATGCCCCCTTTTGAGATCAAGTAGTCAAGATATAGTATTCATACCAATAGTATATAAACACTGTACACGCCTCGCTTTCACCTAACCGCGATACGTATGTAAAGTTATGTGATACTCAGCGATTACCGGCGTTTACTGGACGAGAGCTTGTTTATATTTTAGTACCCTTGTTTAATGGCCTGTTATATATCGCATTACACGCACTTTGCAGACATGTAAACTGCGGTATTGCGATGCATGGGAGGAGTAGACGCAGCGCTAACGTTGCTCTGCATTGATACTGGTATCTGAGATGTAGAGACGATGCTTACGGAACTACGTTACATTCAAAGAAGGGTGACTGATTCGTGTACGTATTATTCTATTAATTTTACTGCGACAAGTTCGGAAGGCCCAGAAGGTCCCCCCCCCGGCGCAACCTCCCCCCCCCCGCCCCCCACAATATAGATACAGAAATGGTCTCAATACTGTACGTCAAGAGCGGCTTGCAACAAGAGGAAAAACACCAAATCTGTAAAGCATGCCCGTGTGCAAAAATTTTGTGCTCGCTTTCTTTGTTAAGAAAAGGCGAAAAGCGCAGAGAACAATGTGAGGAATCAATCGCCGAATCCATCTTTATTTCTTGTTTTTGATCATTCATTGCCTTTCCTTTGTGTCCGTAAGGGGACCAATGTTGCTTTTGTTTCTCATCTGTATGTTCTTCACTTCGGCCTGCCAGACAACAAAAGCGCCGATTTCTCCACGGTTTTCATGCCAGGCCACAAAGTATCCAAGTTGCCCCAGTTTGCCCCTTTAAAAAAATAACACCCAATTTTGACCCCCCGAAAGTCGGAAAAATACAATACAGGACCCTACGTAAGATGTGCATGCATGTCAATCTGAATCGTGTCGTCGAGTACATAAGAGCAATTGAAGTTGTGGCGGAACCCCGTAGGGTCGAGATGGAAAATGGTGAAATGAAACACCAACAACAAAAGATTTAGTAAGGTTGGGTGACCTCACGAAGTCTTTTGTGGTCGCTGTTATTTTGATTTAACCAGAGTGTATGTGTGTATGAAGGGTCCTTCAAAAACCAAGAACTCTACGCAGGCACGATCGTGTCCCGTGTAATTTGATATTGCACGAATTTCATACCCACAGTTCTAGAGTTCTAGACTCCTTCCAGTAGGGGTCGACAAGCTTTCAGTTACCCAAATCAGGAGCACCCGGCCTTAGCGAGCTCCCATGATGCACCAAGTCGATGACTACAATGAAATTATCCATCGTCTCCTTGATTTGACAGGCGCTCCCAAGTTCGTCGAGTGTAGCTAAATGAGAGACGGGCAATTGTATCTCGTGTCCATGTCTGCGCAAACGCGCATGCAGTTTTTGTGAAAATGCCGTCATCATCAGCGTCTTTAGCGTCGCACTATTTTTCTCGCAATAAAGACGTTTTCAAGATGGATATCGCGACTAGTCTCAAGAAAGTAGCCACGATTCATTTCTAACGTCAAAATTGAGATGAATTACTTGTTAGCCGCGTCCAGTTAGTCATACTTTCTGTGCGCGTTCCTCGTACGCATGGAAAGCCTATGCTATATTCAATTTAGCCTGTAATATGTGTGTCTACACTTTTTAAGAGTAAGGTTTACGTTGGAGGTCAACTGATTTCTCCTATTCCCCAATACATGTAACATGCAGTAATGCTCCCAATAGGCAACCACTGAAATGATTTCCAAAAAAAAAAAAGAATGTTGAGTTTAGGGGTGAAATCTGAATTCCACTGACTCTGGAAAGCAAAATATCGATTTAGGACCTGGAATGTTGGTAATACCTTGCCGAATATAAGAAACATAAAAAAAACCCCACTCACTAAGTGTCGAAATTTATGACTCAGTACCAAAAACTGATATCGCAGTTCTGTGAACCTCATCAGTTAACGCACATGACGCGGACAAATGCTATTGAAGTTTACGTACCATATATGCATTTACGAAAGTTTCGCGAAGCTTCTATTTTGATATACGTGGTGTATGATGCATCTGCTGTGTCCGCTTGGGAGTTTAAATGCAACTAGGGGTGCAGTGTAACAAATTGTTTAGCAGTGAATGGTTCTTCACCGTCACTACCTCCTGACAATAGCATTGTTGTAAACTCAGTGGTTCATTTGTTTTCAAATTTTGTGGTGCTGAAAAGCAAAAAAAAAATGCGGACTCATTTAAAAATCTACTTTCTACAGTCGACATATCTTAATTCTTTATTTTACAGGCAACGAGCCTCAACAAATTTCGTGCATTGGATGCCAAGCTAAATGATTCCAGCTTTGCTATGTATTTACATACGTTGAGGTAAATACTTCCCCATTAACAATAACAACTCGTAAATGTGGCAGGAAATGAACTGGGCGACTACTGCCGCCCAGTCACTGAACAAGAACAATGATGCGCGAAAATAAATCGTATAAAATGAGGGAACCTCGATGCGCAGTGCCTTATCGTGAAAACGGAACTGATGAGCTGGGATCAAGAATGCGTGTGCCACGAATACACTGCGTTTAAGTCATAAAAAAAAAAACGCGCCCCACGGTGTAAAACATGCTTTGAGCTGCTGAAAGTTGCACATTCTCAGTTACAGATATATTATCCGTAGCGTGCACTCCGTGCGAACGAGAGTATTCCCTTTATGTTTCAAAGGACAAACGCGTACTCGCTCGACTCACGGCTACAAACAACAAAATCAACCTCAAAATTAGTTAGTAATTGCTTTCGTTTAATTGCCGCATTCTGCGAATTCTGCACCATTGTGCCTTATGAAATGATGAGGAGTGCCTGTGTCGTTGCTTCTCTATCCGTCTTTTTCAATACAAATCGGAGAAAAGCGCCTTCCTTCTTAGTTAAGAAGGAAGGCGCTTTAGTTAGTTAAGTTAGTTAAGAACAAGCGTTCCGTCCATCCTAAACCAAAGTGACGTGTTGCTGGTAGGGCCGCCCGTCTGCTTTCGCGCATCCTTTGTCATCAATGGTGTCCTTGCAGGTGGCGACGAAATGGACATCTCTATAGCCGACGAAGTGGGTCCCAATATCGATGGACTGGTGGTTACACAAGGTGTCAATATAACAACGAATACTGCTACAGGTACGGCCGCTGCAGTCACGGACCATACGACCTCGCCGCGTAACACTCTATTCCAACCTCAGCAATGGAGAGAAGTGAAAGTCTGTCCTGGCGCTTGGGCTTTTACTATGAAAAATGAGTACATCGGCACGACGCATTTACATTGCAGGCTGCTGGATCAGCGGATAAATTGATAGCTTTCTGCTTAAGGAAACTCAAACAAAGCGTAAACCACTTAAGACGGATAAAACATTCAATAAGAACTCTATTTGCGTAAATTTATGTGTAGCTAGTAGTGTATTTATTTGAAAAATAAATGAAGGTTCGAGTTCATTTTATTTATTTACGTGCCGAAGTCGCGGTGCCCGAACGTGAGGGTCACGTCGTGGATTCCAGAGTAATCTTGCCGCATTTGGGTGTTGTTAAATGTTAGAATGTTTAACAAGTCATATTTCAGGAGAAACATGACATATTATTTGTATCATTTTAATTACACTGCAGACAATTTTTACCGAAAAGAAAAGAAATAAATACGCATGAGCAAAGGTTGCGGCGAGCTGACGTGGAAATATTTAGTGGGAGTCTCCAAGTGCCTATAGTTTTTGCCTTTTCTGGCTGAGATAGCCTCTTCTTTTTTATAATAGATAAGAATGATGCTTTAGGTATTGTAGAAATGTAACCTACTGACAGAGCAGAAATAACCTCTCTCTTTAGAATGCCTTCGACTACTTTTTTTACTAGAATATCACGTTAGTGTTCATTGAATTGCCTACTATAGGGAGGTCTTGGAAGTAATAAATGTAAATAAAGGGCCTGACAACTGGCCAGAATGTGTTGCGAGACGTTGATAGAAATGAAATGACCATGATTTATAGTGTCAGAATCCAGCACGCTGTTCGCGATTTAGTAGGAGCTATAATTTTAAGTTGGCAAAGAATATCTGAAAAACCAGTAAGTGGCGAAGCCTGGCGGCGAAATGTTGCTACTTCGGATGTAGTCTGCTAGATACTATATGTAAGTCGACTGGTATTAAATACAGCATAAATATTGCTTAAAATTGCAGTTGGTATATTATTAGACAGAGAAGGCTCATTCTATGCTTCCGAAATCAAAATCGCACGCGTGGGTACGGCAGCACGCTGAACTCAGTATCACGTGTAAATGCGTCGTTTCGTTTTCGAACCGATTGTTTCATTTTGACTAGTTAAATATCAAAGCAGTTGGACAGCAAAACACAAAAACACGTAGCTATTAGCGCAGGAATACTTTACCAATTCGGAAAACATGAATCGCAGGGAAATCAAGTAGATAAACAAAATCATACTTCGTCACAGCTATGGCTACACTTGCTGCTGAGCACGAGGTCGCGGAATCGAATCCCGGCCACGGCGGCCGCATTTCGATGGGGGCGAAATGCGAAAACACCCGTGTGCTTAGATTTAGGTGCACGTTAAAGAACCCCAGGTGGTCAAAATTTCCGGAGTCCTCCGCTACGGCGTGCCTCATAATCAGAAAGTGGTTTTGGCACGTAAAACCCCAAATATTATTATTATTATTATGGCTACACTTATCGTCTGCCTCCCTCTGATGCCAGCGTATAATCGCTATCGCACTCACCTATCACCGTTTTCAGCATATTTTCGACTAAATCGTCATTGCAGATCGAAAAATTCGGATAAAAAATGTTCCACCGCGTTTACCGCTTTAGCACTTCATGATTGGACACTCTGACCGGTAGCTTTCCATTGCACTAAAAAACTGGGCACCATGAAAGCTGGTTATTAGTCCGTTTAATGATGTACTGTATATGTGAGAATCTGCTTTGACTTGTGGCAGAAGCGATTGATCAGAAATGACCTAAATGTTATTCGTAAGTAGTGCAGTGCGCATCCTGATAGCGTCTGGGCTCAGGTTAACAAGAAGTACTGCGAACGTACGGAGCTAGATACACCAAACGAACAATGATGCTCGAGACAGCAATGAAAAAAAAGACCGAACACTAATTCGAACATATAACATAAAGCATGCATAAACTTGTAACTATGAAACCAAGGGCAGGGGTGCTATGCAGGGTGCACCGAGTTTCTGGTTCGCCCAAATTTTACCCGAGTTTGCTATATGGCAGGCAGTGAATGGCATGGAATGCGGAAAAACAGCCGGCAAAAAAAAAAATAATGTCGAGAAAATCTCGCATATGACGACATAATCGCACCCTGCGCAGCAGACTGCTTGCGCGTCTAAGGCTGCGCAAAGAAACGCGCCAGCGCCCCGAATTCTTGTCAGCGTATTATCCCAATTCAGCAATACCGTGACTGTCCGGCTGTCTATATGCACACTTGCCATGAGCCGCTTGCCTGGCCCTTCCCGAGCGCAAGAGCATACCGCCTCGTTCAGGCATTATCGTTCTGTCCTCCGTCGAATGCGAACAGGGCACATGCAGCGCATTCTTGCATCCACAGTTTCCCTCAACCGAATATGTTAAAACATAACAAAAATATTAAACATTTTCTTTCTTAAACTACGTGTTTTTTGTTTTGAATGCTATAAAATTTCTGACGACCAGATATCGAGCGAATTATTAAAGCTTACACTTGTTGTCACGAGTGGCGACAGTGAGGCGGAAACTTACAAACAGATACATTCCGAGGGTCACACGCGCGAGGGAGTTCATACGGCGAGCAGTCACCAGGGGTGTTGCTGCGCTCTTCTCAATAAGGTCAGTCTTGACAATAATCTGATCATCACTTATCCATTAGGGGAATGGGAACGCAGCGCCGCGACATAGCTGTTAACCGCAGGAGCTTTACTGAGGCTATTAAGGCCGCCGGTATACCAACTAAAAACGACGCTCTACCCATAGAGAAGCAAGCAACGGTTGTAGATTCAAAGCGGCGGTGCGGTATTCTAGGCTCCGTAGTGACGCAGCACAGTGGATCAGTTTATCTGTGCGCACGATGCCTCCTCGATTGCAATACGAAGGAGAACGTGCTGTTTAGCCACAGATTGCCTCGCACGTCATCGCTTGCCCAGTGAAGGTACCTCCGTGCGCATACACGCAGTATTTGAGTCTATTGCGCACTTCAAGGTTCTTAACGATTGCCTCTGCCGGAGCTAACAGCGATTGCAGAGGGGTATCGTAACGACACCACAGCAACGGCATTTAGGCTTGTGAGTGCTCTTGTGTGGAGTTATGAAATGAGACTTCGAACGGAGGAAAGTGGTGCAACTGTTTAGTGCGCAGCGCCTGTGACGAAGGAATTCCTCAGCACTTGGCTTTAAAAGCGAGCGATTCTCTAAGCTGACCGTGTTTGCGCCACAGCGGATCCGAAGCATCGCTGGTGACTGAGTAGCCATCTCAAAAGACAGCTGCGATACGTTGTCGTGCGAGAACACTACGCACTCCTCAGCATCGTCGTCCACCACGGCGCATCGACGCCTTGCAAGCAGCTACAGTAACGTGCCGATAATTTTTTGTTGCGTGCTATGTCGCCACAGTGCAGACAATGAAACCATGCTGTGGGGCCATCACAGCCCGAGAAGATAGATGCATAAGCCAGCGACAGACCACGCCTTGTTTTTGATAGTGGTGCTCCGTGCGTCACCGACGACAGTGCGTTGTGCGTGTTTTATTTCGGCGGTCAAGATATGCCTCACAGCTCAACACCGCATCGCTTCTCCCGAAAAATAAGTTGAGCGTGGCCCAACCGTGGTGGGTGCGGGCACACGAGTAACATGCCTGGTACGGAGTGTGACGTATGGTTTTGATTGACAGGCGAACTCGCGGAACACTCGTACATTGTGAAACACCCCCGAGTGGAACTCGGGAACATGGCGGCGGCAGCAGCAGCTTGTGGCATTGCATCCAGCGTCAGCAAGCGTCAATATGGTTGTCTGGACTTGTCCACCTAAGTGACCGACGGAGAGTTTCAGCGTCATTTTCTTCTTTCCAAAACGTGTGTGTGCTGACAGTGTGATGAGTTAGGCGAATGCCCTCATCTGCGGAGCAGCGTGACAAGCATATTACGCTTTGTGAGCACAGATAGGAGTGACCGGGGTCAGCAACAAGAGTTAGTGCGATCCCTTCTGCTCGCTCCGGCTTCAAGCGCTATGCGTCCACCGCGCTGCAAAGCCAAGCCAGGTCCGACGGCATCATCGGAGTACTGGGGCATCTGTAGGGACCTAGGGTTCAACCCGGACCAACCAACCTGCGTAGGCAAAGTGGTCACAGTATACAGGAAGACTCGGAATGGACGCCGTGCTGCCTTCCGCTGCAAGAGGTGCCGAAAATAGTTGTCGTAGTTATACGGTACCAATGCACTGCACTGGCAGGGAGGCAAAGCAATTAAGTTCGACATCATGGACCGCCTCGGCCGTCCGAACGTCCGATGAACGTCCGAAAGTCCGAACGTCCTCCAGGCGCCAATTGATTTGGCTCACGTACTGCGTGAGCAAAAGTGTAGATGTGTGGCTGTTGAAGCAGATGACCGGCGACTTGTTTCCTTTGTCGGAGCGTGCCATCGCCGACCGGAGGAACTACGCCCGTGTGGTCGTGACGGACGAGCTGCAGGCGTGACCCTCACCCATTGGCCCCGGGAAGGTAGTGCAAACTGACGAGTGGGTTCTTCGCGGCAACAAAAAGTACAATCGACGCCGCCTGACGATGGGCGACAACGTTCCCCCAAGCCGCCAAAATTACGGCGGTGTTGCGGATCGGGGACCACGGATATTCGGCATTGTCTGCGCTACCACAGGGGCGCTGCGACTTTTCGAGGTCGACCGACGAGAGGCGGCAACGCGAGGCGCCATTATTGCAGCCCATCTTCAACCGCGGACCATTATTCACAGTGATGAAAAGGCCCCATAGAAGTGTATCCCAGATTTATTGGATACTAACGGGCCGATGCTCAATCTACATTGGGAGACAGCCAACCACAGCGTGAACCTTGTGAACCCCATCACGAGCGCTCACACGCAAAAAAAAAAGGATAGAAGTTGTCAAAAATTAAAGCGCCACCTCGTCAGCGACGAGTACAGGGCAACTGCACCGCTATTGGAGTCCCACCTGATATGGATGTGATGGCGGTCAATTAACAGTTACGTGCGCTTCAGAGGACCTTTCTTGCGTTTGTTAGAAGCCATCGATCGCTCGGGGCTGCTCAGTATCGCTTGGCGCTGCCTAGCTTAAAGTGCATCACAAAGTAAAAGAAAAAAAAACCATAGTTTTCTGACCATTGGCTTGTATGAGTGTTTTCCAGCACGCGCAAAACCACTTCCGCGTTAGCCGACGCTCACTTCGTTTCGCAGGCTTACTTAGCGCGAGCAACAACCGATCTTTTGAAAGCCCAGTGCGAAAACCAGGCGCACACCAATTTGTGCTCGGAAATGTGAGCGCAAGCAGGTAGCCAGTGTATAAGTGGGGTAATGCCAAACGTAATAAATTACAAATTAGTCTAATGCCTATTGAGTGTACATCTCGTAAAACTTAAAATGCTCATAAACCAAATTAAATTGAATAATAATACTGTACTAAATGCATTTGACTCGCTTGTGCATGTAACGTGCATGCAACGCACTCAGTGGAACCACAAATAAGTGAAAGAAGCGACAGACCAAGGAACGACCTTATGATCACGTGAAGCCCAGTTTGTCGACCGCCCATAAGGCAACGCCCAATGGATGATAGCCACCCGGAGTGAATCTAGATAAATCAACAAATCTGGAGACATGCCGAGGGACAAACTTTGTCTTGGTATCGTTAGTTCTTTCATCTTGGGGCGTCGCCACAGGTCGTGAAGATTCCAAGTTTCCAAACTCGGCGCATCCTGCATAGCACCCCTGATGGCTTGAATCACCTGTCGTGCAACTCACATAGTTATGGAGTGTTGCACTGGGACGCGTGTAGTAGCAGCCGGTGTGTTGTACAGTGTTGTGCCATACTACGAGCACCACGTGGCGACCTCGAGGCGACGGGAGCTGCCATACTACATGCACCACGTGGCTACTACGAGGCGACGAGAGCTCTCACTTCTCCGCGACCAATCAAGAAGTCGACAACGGGTGGCGACTTCAAGAAGCGCCCAGCCATCTCCGTGACGAATCAAGAATTCGACGCGCGCGAGGTCATCACCTTGGCCCGCATGGTTCCTGCCGACGAGAACTCACCCAAACCGGTTCCTGCCGACGAGGAGTCGCCGAAGGTATTTAAGGGAGAACCGGCCCATTGTGAGAACAGAGAGTCGCTTGCAGCCACCCAGTCGGTCTGATGCGCTCCTACTGCTACCTGTACGCTATCATCCACTATCTGTAAATATTGTAGAAAGTTTTTCGTTTCTTCTTCGTCTGCGGAAAGAGTGCGTCTTTCGTCCTCCACCCCTAAGCCACAACAACAGGGAGTCGATGCGGTGTCGGTCCGCCTTAAATAGAGGGGAGTCGAGGTGCAGTTCCTGGACAGCCTCGGTGCAGCGGCAGTCGTGGTGTTCTGATTGAAACCCGAGCCCGCAAGACATGGGAATGGTGGTTCCAGGGTGTCAGAATGTTGTGGTTAACTTATAGCACTCTCCGGACATAGTAGATAAATCTACCCAACGAGAATTCAAAGCGTGCCCGAGGTACGGCCTATCACCGAGACTTCCAAGCCAATTCAGCCGCTCGTTGCGGTTACCTCATCACTCTCGCAATCACGGGAGGAACCGGTCGAGCCACATTCAAAACAATAGAGAGGTCCATTTCCGATAGTCACCTAAGCAGCACCGTGATTGTCACCTGTTGTGGCGGCGACGTCGAGAAGCCTACGCACTTCGAGACTCAGGCACGAGGCCTGGAATTTGTTCCGAGGCGTCATAGCAGTGAAAGGATCCTGCTGACCACCCGCTGAGACTGATCGGTCCCGTTACTTATGAAATCAGCCATTCGAAGCCGTGAACCGACCATACTCATTCACCCGCGCACTTTAGCCAGTCCCACACACATCGAACGTCTCGCTGCAACATTTATTAATGATCGAGTAAATTCTGTCACATAGACGGACAGGAACGTATGCACCATACAATGTTTATATCTTCCCTGTCGTTCTCGCTATTGCAAGCACATTTTGCAGAGCAAGGAAAAGACCACTGCTGAGCGTTAATATCATGCTATCATGAGTAACGTGTTTTTCTCAAGGGATAACCTGAAGGTTTGATAGTAGCGCACGTCGTGTCGCCTTTTTTGTCCGTGTAGATCCAGCGCTATGGCTTCAATTGATGCAACGAACCAACTAACCCAAAAATCTGCACTCCTGGATAACCTCTCGGCGACCATCACTACGATACGAGGGCAGATTAGAAAGTCTTTGACCCAATTTCCTTATACCAAATCACGGCTGCAAATGCGGAGTCAACAAATCCACTCCCAGCAGTGGACTTTTCTTGGCCGGGCCCGGCCTTATCCGACGGTATCTCCGCGACACGGCGCTCCTGTAAGTTGTTGAAGATGGCGGTTTTACTTCGCACGTCAACGGCGGGCGAGCAACCAAGTCTGATTCGTCTTCTATGGAGCAAGGGACGAACGCCCATCCAAGTACAGCGGGAAATGCAGCCCATGTATGGGTCAGGTGTCTCGCTTTGAGAAGTGTTAGGTGCCGTTGTTGTCAGTTCGCAAAAGGCTGCGAAGACTTGCATGAAAATGAGTGTTTGGGTAGAGCGCATGCGCCGCTGTCTGACGATAACAAAGCACGGGGACATTTTAGATTTAGGGCTGAGACGGTACAAATTGGTCTGAATCGGTGTAGGGACTATTTGAAGAAATGGTATAAGGTACTTGAGATAGCACGCATATCTGTAATTGCCTGTATGCCCCTTATTTTGGCAAGTAAAAAATAGGGGCCAATGCTTTCCAATTCACCCTCGTGCAGCACTTGTTGTGTAGGTACACAGAGGTCAAGCAGCCGTCTACTTTTGTTAATCATTTCTGCTAGAGCGCATGCAGCATTAGTTTCGCGAGGATAACAGCGCTGACTCGGTGTGGTGGTTCATGCGAGCCCAACACTCGCACATTGTAAGAAGTGTGTGAACACAACAAAAATGATTTGTTTACATCAGAAAGAATTACTCTTCAGATAAACTATGGTTTCACTACACACCGACACAAAATATCATTCATCACGGTCGCGAACATAAGTCTTTAATCCACAAGCACTGTTCAAGGTACATATTTGTCTATCAAGCTCGATTTTTAAACTTGGCGCACCTACCCTCGCAGAAGCACTGCTTGGCGTGCTGTTTCTTGATCTCTGTGTTAGGGTTTCGTCGTTGAGGCTTCACTCTAAAGATGCAGGTAATATAGAGGCAGTCTAAAAATCTCAATATAAAGGTCTTAATATAGAGGCAGTCTAAAAACGTGGGCCGATCCCGAAGGCTGTGCGTCTAACCTCATTCATGGCGCTCTTCAAAAAGAACAACAAGGAATTCTTTCAATTCTTTTCTTCTCGGACGTAATCGAACCATCGACACATGTGTTCCGAAGCACATCAGCCGGACGCCTTAGCGCACTGCACTTATGATTGCCATCTTGAATTGAAGGATTAATTCTTAGTTTTCGCAAGCACGTACGTGACATGCATGTCGGAGACAGCGCCCCGACTTCGCGGATGCAGCACAAGTTGCCGCAGCGTGGCTAAAAGAAAACGTGAGAGATAAGCCTTGCTGTTGTACACGTCTTTTACGCACCAGCGCGCCACCGATACAGTCTCGGACATAAGGTTTCATACCATAACTGCTATAGGAAACTCTAGCGTTAGTGCCTAGGGGAGCTGCAATGGGGACTGTTCATCCAGGATGTTAATTATGGCAAGTACATGAGATTAGCCTAAAGCTAGTCTTTCTGGCTTTGAACGGCTTTGTGAACATTTTCAGCAAGGTAATGTGTAACAATTAGTATAATAAACATTATTGAAATTCTCCGACGGCAGGATTCGAACGCAGAACTAACAGCACAGATACCGGATATTGGAACTATTACGTCACGGGCGCATGCACCGACAAACGACCTAAAATGCCTTTATGAATTTATTGCGCGAAAGCCAGTGCCTTGAGACGCTTGGCACGTGTCGATTTGGGCTACCTCGACAAGCCACATTGTTGGAATTAGTAGCGATTCTGCGTGTTCGCAGCGTCTTCTGCACTTCGAAAAGCCCTGAAATTTAGGACAATGAAGGCATATAAAGCATAATAAACAAACCCGCAAGAACGCTTGAATCCACAAGCACGAAGATTAGACTAATTCGTATACTTCCCATTATTCTCATGGTGGCTAAACAATTGCAGCGACAGAGTTCCCTCTAGTAACTATTGTAGGAACCTTTATGGTCTCGGAGGCTACGCCATCTCGCAGGTCATACACAGTTCTTCGCATGCACTTCGAAGTGGTGCCGCTAGATGGCGCAGCGTCTTTAGAGAGAAGCGCGAGAGAGAAGCCTGGCTACAGTATGTCCATCAAGTGTGAGATGTTCAGGACATTGGCGTACTGAGTCATCGCATTTGAGTCCCGCTCAACTTTACACATTTATAAGAAACATTCCTCGCTGCGTTCCATGTAAATCAATCGACTGATAGAGTACGTGGTCCAATGTGGTTTTGTTGCTTTCTTTCGTGGAGAACTTTCAGTGTTATCTCGGCGCTATTGCGCGGTACACGCTTGATGTAGCAGACACCGTACGTCACATTTATATGAATCCGTAGAATGGCCGGCGTATATGCCGGATTGCAATCCTTGGATGTAGCGAGCTTGAGCATTATCCCGATATGTGCTGGATCATCCAATAGCCCTTGGTAATGCTTTTCATATAGAGACAACTTTTGAGCGACATTATTCTATTTAGTGACACCTGACCGAGCATGCTACTTTTGCTGCCGCCGAGCTGCTTAGTGTCTTAATAGAGCTTGCAAGCTCTTCATATGCTGCAAGGAAAACCATTTTAGGTTTAATGACCTTATTCTTTTGTATGTCTATACGCGCGGCCGTACAATTGCACGTGACACTAACTTGATATTTCCATAAGCTTCAATTCATGAGACACAACATTTAAAAGGGAATACGCTTCGTTATCTCTAGCGCTCGTTTTCATGGTGGTCGTAATTTCATCACTTGAAAGAGGCACCTGTGCAAAGGGCATGTGCTCTGCCGAAACCAATTTGTGGATCGCGATTTAGAGCTTGGGACGCCTGAAGTTCTGCATGCAGAGATAGTAGCGTTCGGGAAAGCCACCCCGCTCCTCTTCTGTCGCCGCTCTCTCACCCGGTGGGCGTCATAGGAAAGGGGAAGGGCAGTCACCGTCCACGCCGGAGTCAGCCCCGCTTGAGACAACGCCCACACGAAAAATCGGCTTATAGGCGTAGCGATATACACTACGGTTTTAGATGAACTTGTTAAGGATCCTGTTCTCTACGAGATTATGCAATGAAAGAAGGAACGCTACGCAAGATCTTTACTGTAACAAATATATGCCTTCAAGTGCACCATTTTCTTAACGATGCGAATAGCTTCAATAATGAAAGAAGGGCTATATAATTTGATTACCTTGACACTCATCATCGATGGTTCCCGAAAAATTTGTTTCATCCATACAAGAGTGCCCCCATTTACGATTTTTGTTTTGTTTTCCTACACAGAAACACACACGTGGCCAACCTTGGGGAGCACGAGCCGTAGGACAACAACAAGTCCGGCGACGACCACGAATTCTAGGGCCACCCTTACGAACCCGACTACAACCCCGACGACGACGACGCGAACTACCAAGGCACCTCGTGAGCTGTGCAGAATGAGCGAAGTTCCCGCTTTAGCTCAGCGTATTCATTCAACCACACACCCCTACCTCGTACACGCTACGCATTCATTTCACAGGCTTCACCTAGAGTGTCTGTGAGTGACTCAGAGTATGAGTGGATGTGAGCATAAGCAGGAGTGAGAGCCGTCGAGTGCGAGTGGACGTAGTATATATGAGCACGAAGACACATACACACGCGCGCACACACAGGAACACACACACAAAGGCGCGAGAACATCCATGCGTGTCTTTGACCGCATGCCCGTGACTCGGTCAGCGTGGTGCGAAGTGGATCTTTAATGGCATCAGACTGCGCATCATATTACAGAGTTAATGCATGCAAACCTGTGTTAACTGAGTACCGGTGAGTGGAGGCAAGTATTAGCGTGAATTGGTGTCGGTCAGCTTGAATGGAAGCGACCATCAATGCGAGTGAGTGTTGGCGAGCGTAAGGGGGTATCCACTTATTATGCCCACCTATACTGCCGCTTGCCGCCGTGTGCACTCGTTCAATATATCAGGCGACAGTGTGTACTATCCTACAAAGAAAAAAAAAGAACGAATGGGAAATTTAAACCAGAACAGAAAACTTGTAAGGTTCGGTATACATGAGGCACTAGCGTCCATGGTTGGTTAGAACCACGTCACGTGATACACTCGTCTTTGCAGGAATAATCAAACCCTTACGTGGACGAAGTCAAACAGCGACCCTCGGGCTTCATTGAGTTCACGTTAAATTATTTAATTTCATTGATATTCGGCATTGATGACCGCCTACGATAGCCAGTTTTCTTAAACTCCGTACAAAAAGCCTACTTAGAATTTTGTGCCAACTATAGGCGTAAGCGCGTGCTCTAATTGGTATGTACAAGAAACGCAGCAAAAGAAATAATAGCCGTCATGGCATTTTGCTATCTCCGTTTGATGCTATGTTGCCTCTGGTGACTACTGCCGTTTTGAGCAACCTTCTATTTTCGTGTTCCTCTTTTGTTGAAGATTTTTCAAACAGTCTGCCTGCTCCCAATTGCTGCTTTGCATTTGTTTCGTATCGCTGCCCATGCCATCCGCCCCCCCCCCCCCCGTCCCCACCAAAAAAAAAAAGGCAAAGCGAAGGTGCACCGCGACAGTATCAATAGGAAGGAACGCTGGCGGCGTTCCCTTCCTATTCCGGCCACATGCCACCCACTCAAGAAAAAAAAAACCGCACTACGTGGCGCACATTGCACAGGAGCCTGTGAATGTCGCACCGTAGAAAGTCAAAATTGCGCACCTGTGTCGCTCCCAGACTACCAAGACTTATCTGTTGGGGCAGCATGTTCTCGATCAAGGCTGTACTCCGAATCGCTGTCGCTAAGGCAGCTATCTTCGCTGTCCTCAACAGGTTGAACCCTGATCCAGTAGAACCTTGTGAAGCCCATCACGGAAAAAAAGTATTCAATAACTGCACAAGAAACACAACAATGATTAGGTCTCTTACCACAACCCGAGGAAGAAGTTGGGCACAAATCAGGACGCTACAGACCGAAGATGCGTAAGCGCGACAAAGCTACGCGCTCTTGAAAGAACTATTCTTCAGAAATAAATTATTTACGCAAACTCCGCGTGTTATTCAACAAAGTACCCGTTATGTAACATTTGTAAGGAAGCAGACGCGCTTCGTGTTTCCGATAGCAAATCAGCGACGACGACGGCGACCCGTGCTGTGATTTCCAAGAGAGCTCGGGCTGTTCGCTGCTGCTAGGCTGCTGTTGATCTGGTGCTTCTCAGCTTTATTTAAACACCATTACATTTGGTGGAGATTGCTCGAATCGCTCAAGTCACCTTGGAGCTCCCCAATCGTACGTTGCCCACCGCCACCATGACTCATGGGACCTGCGCACCGAGTGTACGCATGGCTGCCCCTGTCACTTGCGCTGGCGTTCTCCGTCAGCGCGACCCGGCGATGTTTTGCGAGACCGGAGAACATGACGGGGAAGACTGGCTCTCCTCCTACGAACGTGTAAGCGCTCACAATAAGTAGGACAACGAGTCTAAACAGAATAACGTCATCTTTTACCTTGTTGATGTCGCAAATATACGGTTTAAGAAACACGAATCCGACATTTCTCCCCGAGTTGGTCCGCATTCAAGACACATTTCACAGAAGTGCTTGGCCGCCCCACTGTCCGCAAGCTACGCGCCGAACAGCGTCTACGCCAGCGAGCGAAGCAACCAGGCGAGACTTTCCCCAGCTATACATAGGATGTCTTGGATCTTTGCAGCCGTGTTAATCCAGCGATGGTGGAGGACGAGAAGATCAACCATATTCTGAAGGGTATTGAGAACGACGCGTTTCAAATGCTGCTGGCCAAGAGTGCAACCAGCGTCGCCGTACTCTTCAACTTGTGTCAGAGTTTTGACGAATGGTGTCGCCAACGTAACATCGCCCACCAAAATGTCCCACACGCAGACTCGGTATCGGCCATTGCACTTGCCGCTGGCCCCATACCTATCCTTCTACTGTGATCCTTCAGCTCAAGGATTTCATTCGCGAAGAAGTGGCCTGCCAGCTCCCTACTCCCTACCACCCAGGAGCCAGTCCCAACACTGACTACGGCCGTGCAACAAGCCATTCATGCCCAAATGTCTCAGGCACTTGCCCCGGTTCGCCCGCCAGCTACTGTGACGCCACCGCCCTGCTATGTTGACTACCCGCCGCTATTAGCATCTCCGACGGCACCGCTCTCTTATGCCGAATACCAGTCGCGGGACACACCTCCGCGCTCAACTATGCTGCCGCTGTCGCACGGCCACCCCCACCGTCATATTCCGTCTCACCACCAACCCACCGCGTTCCCCCTGCTCCCGTTCCACTGCAGTCACCCCAGCTTCTTCGTCGAGCCGACGCGTGGCGGACGCCAAACAACAGGCCTATCCTGTTTCCTTCGCTTGTGGCATTGCTGGTCACGTTGCGCGCTTTTGTCGTCGTAACATGCCCTCGCACCGAGACGCCTTCAACTAGTTTCCCTACGCGCCACAACCTGCTGCCGAGATGCGATGCCAAGATGCCGCTGACTCGCCTCTGGGACCCTTCGATCGCGACCGCGGTTTAGACAGTCGCCGTTCCTCTCCACGTCGACGGTCGCTGTCACCTATGCGTCGTCGGCCACCTACTGCCGAGGGCAACTGACTAGCGCAGTTCCGGAGGCAAGAACTGCAAGCTCATCGAACTTTCTAAGACCTCAATATTCACCGCAGAATGTCATTGACGTCCATGTGGAGGGAGTATCTGCCCAAGCGCTTATCGATACCGGGGCCACCGTTTCCGTAATCCATGAAAATCTTTGTCGCAAGCTGAAAGAAGTCGCGAACTCTGCATCTCGCATGGCACTCCGCACTGCTAGCGCGCAACACATTCATCCTACAGCTGTATGCAAAGCTCGTGTAGTCATCCGAGCCGTTTCGCACGTCCTCAAGTTTTTTGTGTTGCCCTCCTGTTCTCATGATCTCATCCTCGAGTGGGACTCCCTGTCACGTCATAGTGGCATCATCGATTCTTCTCGCGCTCAAGTGGCCCTTTCGGCACCAACCTCAGTGTTCACAAAATCTTCACTGATAATTGATACTGATCCACCTCCGAAGACGTCGGTGCTTGTGATTTTATCCTGTAATGCCGTGCCAGACTCAACAGTGGCGTTTACGCCATCTGACATGCTTGCTCATCGCAATGACTTATTTATACCGTTAGCCATCCTCACTGTTAGGTCTGAATCCGCTTTGATACCCATCTGTAATCCACACCGGTATCCAGTGACCATACTGCGCGGTGAGACTTTAGGATTAGTGCAAGCTGTCACATGTATTAAAGACCTTGACGTTCATGATGGCGCCACACGTTTACGCCTGGATGCCATAACTTCCGTCTCATCAACACCACCTCCAGCAGCTTTCGACAACGCCGTCGCCGTAGACCTTTCACCGTCTCATCGCACCTAACTTCTTACTCTGCTGAACGAGTTCTCTTTTTTTCTTTCGACTGCACCGAATCATCCTTGAGTCGCACAACAAGTGTCTCTCATGCTGCCGACACCGGTTCCCATGCCCCCTTGTGACAGCGTGCGTATCACGATTCCGCAGAAGAGCACCGGGCTGTCACGGAAGGAGTGGACGACATACTGCAGCGCGGCGTCATTCAGCCTTCTTAAAGCCCTTGGTCGTCATCTGTCGTTCTGGTGCGCAAAAAAAAAATGGCACTGTTCAGTTTTGCACCGATTATCGCCGCTTAAACAGGATTACAAGAAAAGACGTCTACCCACGACCTCGGATCGATGATTCTCTTGACTGTCTGCAAGGTGCCGAATACTTCTCGGCTCTAGATCTCCGCTCTGGCTATTGGCAGATTCCCATGGCTGCGGCTGACCGCCCAAAGACAGCTTTCATCACTCCTGATGGCCTGCACGAGCTTAAGGTTATGCCTTTCGGGCTCTGCTATGCTACCGCTAACTTCTAGCGCATGGATGATACCATTCATCGCGGACATGAGTGGAAGACCGTTACTTGCCGATTGGGTCATTGACCCTTGCTCCGGGATCCAGTTTACCTCGCCGTGCCTCGCGGTAGGGGTCATTGCCCCCTGGTTTTTCTTGGAACCGAGGCGGAAGCCCGGTTGAGGCGCCACCCCAGCCGCTCAGCAAACTTGCCTTTTCATTTAATAAAACCAGTCGACTCTCCATTCTGAAGCTGTCAGCACGTGTATTCCTTGAATTCGTCAAAAATGCAATCAATTAATATCTCAAAACCTATGAAGGGAACAAAAAACAAAACAAAAGCGGGACATTTGATGGTTAGAATGCTACATGCGATTACTAGCACTGGTATAAAACGCAAGCACCAATGAAAAATTGTGCAGGACATTTCAACAAATAAGACACCTGGCTACGAAAGAAAAAAATTGCCAGAAATAATGTCATTGGATCACAGCGAAACAGAACTGCGCCTGCAGATATAGTTCGTTCACACGTCTAGACTTCAATGCGCATGACCGCATTAGTACAACACTTTCAGATGTTTATATCACCCAGGTTGGTTATCCGAAGTCCCATAATAATAAAATGGCAGAAATTACGCATTTACTTAGCTTAGTATATGGCAAGCAATAAATCTACCTATCGAATCTACACTGGTTCACAGTTCAAAGTTACGATGCAGCCAAACTTGTTAACCCAACGCGCGCTTGAGAGTACCACGATACCACTGCGCAAGCGCTCCGTCACGCAGCTTGTTTTTTTTTTTCATATTTTGCGGGCTTTCTTTGAAACCCGGAAGGAAGGACTACGTGAGGCGTATCGCACAGGAAACAACTCAATCGGTGGTTTCTGAAGGTGCGCTACAAATCTGCTTATATTACTTTGGGTCCTCAGTCAATAATTAAAAAGTTGGGTAATCAAACAACGAGTGAGTTATTTGGAAAACAAGAAAGTTGTCTGAGTTACTATAGGCCAGTGGAATAGTATGCGCTCGATTCAATTCGCTTCCGACGCGCTTTTCATTTTTAATGTATCGGCACAAGTTACCCGGGACACCCTGTATATACATACATCAGGTACGTATTATTAATAATATATGAGAAGGTTAGCTCGCACCCTCTAGGTAGGCTAAATATTTCCTTATTCTGGTGAGAAAAGACTCCACTGGCTTACGTCGTGCTGTTGGTACGTCGTCCGCAGGAAAATCGCTGCTGGTGGGTAGGCTGCTGTGCACCCTGCGTTATGGTTTCTCCCGCGAAAGGTTCGTCTTTCCCGCCGACGGAGTGTGCGCCATCACCACGTTCAACTCTCTCTTCGTGACTGGAGGCAACACGCTGAGTCCCCCATACCTTCCCGACTTCAAGTATTTCTTGGAGACAGCCAGCAGTCACCACGAAACGGAGTACGGCATCGGAATCGACCACAAGTGAGTGCACAAGCCATGGTATTGCCTCAGCATCACACAAAATGGCCATCGTACTGCGTCACTTATTGAGCTTTCAATGCATATTTATTAGCAATAGTCTCGTTTCCTAATTACCGATTCTTTTGTAATAGTCAGCTTACTTCTGTAAGATGCCCGTACTTAAAGTAGACGGCAGTAGGACCAGAATCAACACACCCACATTCAAAGGAGTGTTTTCACTTACTTCAGAAGCTGTAGAAATTCCTTAACGTGATTTTCACCCGCTACATGACAGCGCTTCTTAAGTAGGAATGATTGGGAACGCATAAAATACACTTTAATGTTATGCTACAGTATTGGTCGAAAAGCTAGACTAGAAGTAATCAAAATTATCTTCTTGCTTCGTCCTAGAAAAAAAAATGTGCGGCCGTTACGTAGCAGCACGTAGGGTATGGCGTTACGTAGGGTATGGTGATCGTGCTCGCAAAAAAAGAAAAAGAAAAAAATCAGGAGCTGTGCCTGGATTTCATCGGCTTGCAGTCGGCTTGAGGCAGAGGAAAAGGCTGAACCAAACAGGTAATGCAGCTGCTCGAATAACGGACGGAGTTCTTCGGAGGCCATAACACTAAAGAAATACTAGGCACTGTATGGAAAGTCAAAATGGTACCATGTAGTACACCTCTAATTGCAGCCAGTCGCCTATGTGGCTGGGGTAGGGCAATAGATATTTAAGGAAGATACTTCAAAGTGTACCGCGTCTGCGTCACTCGCTGGAGAGTATTTTATATTTCCTTAGGGCTGGATTCTTGAGAGCGCTATTCTACTAGAAAATATTCGGGACTGTGGGGTATAAAAGATGTCCTACGTAACTTGTGCCGAAATTAAAATATATATACACAAGTGCAACATAGATATTGAGAATCAAGGTGATCTTGTTGACCGTCGCTCGGAACAAGTCAGAGTATTTTTTTTTCGCCATTTACGTAAATTTCGTATTACAAATATTGAACCTCTCAAATGCTATAGTCCGGGATAATTTGCCAATCTGAAAATTGGAGGCCGTCGGGGAAAATTCCCTATCCCCGATCCATCTTTCAGTTGCTGTATACATGCGACTTAAAAAGTTTTTTTCAAGGCCTGAAAGAAGCCCGAAAATGCACCTGAAAAGGGCCACACGACTACTTAGCAATGTTTCGCAGTTACCTGGTGTTTTTCAGATTTCGCCCGCTTTCTCTAGTCGTCGAAAATAATTTAAAAAAAATAACACGCGATGTGCACCTATCAGGATATCCCTAATTTTGACGTGTCTTACGACTTCGTACAGTGCCCCGTTTGACATCTGGGCAATCGTACGAACAAAATAAAAATTAGGTAATTACTTTCCCCGAAATATTGAATCTAGGGTCTAAAAATTTCTTTGCGGATTTCGAAATGACACTAAAAAGCATACACTTGGTCCTATGTAGGTAAAAAGATCCCGTTCTTTTTTTAGAACGTCGTGTATGTAAGCTGAGATACCCACTATATAATACAGCGTTACATTCTTTAAGCGTTAAATGCACGACAAACACTTTTGTCCAGGAAGCACAGCTATTTAAAAGCGGTGAGGTGGAGACAAGTAAGAATGCGTACGTGCGAGCATGTATGTTGCGAGGAAAACGTGGTGAACGTTTCGGATGCATGCCGCAGTATCCTGCCAGGGGTCAACGAAGATTGGGCGTGGTCTCAACGCAAAGCGGCAAGGAGAACAGCAGACAGAGGCGCTAACGGCGAGCTCAACTTAGCTAGTCAAAGCACAGACACACACGCACGCGCGCGCGTACACGATGTGCACCTATCAGGATATCCCTAATTTTGACGTGTCTTACGACTTCGTACAGTGCCCCGTTTGACATCTGGGCAATCGTACGAACAAAATAATTAGATAATCACACACGCACACACTTGCGTCCGTGCGTGTGTGGTGTCATTCGACTTCCGGCCAGCCGGTGCGGCTGCTCGGCGTGTAAGCTCCCTCCTTCTCCTCCCTTCTCTTTCTCTTCCCACTCTCTCTATCATTTAACATACATTTCGTGGACCGATGCATAGACATGCACCTTCGCACACATCTTTTTCTATTGTAGTCCGCTTACTACTGCTCAATTTGATATTGGTGGGGTTCGAAGTTATAAAGAAGCTACTTGCAAAGTTTTTAATCTCTCGAAAGTGTTCACTATATATATTGTCCCACAAGAATCCGACAGAACTGAAAGTGCCAACTTCACTGTAAAAATTCATGGGCACAAAGTGACGGTAGTGGACACGGGTGCAAACTTTTCTATGGTGTATTCTTTCTTACGCTTCAACAAATTTTTAAAAACTACCTGTGGGAGGTAGAGAAATTCTAACCATTGGCCGAAATTACTCGGCGAGGCGGCTATTACTACTACGAGAAATCAAATTCCGTTGTTCAATATATAAAATGTTTACGCTACTTATTTAACCCTTTCCAAACCGCGCAAGAAAAAACTTTTACTAAAATTATCGGATTTCTTTTGTCAGCTTATGGAGATTTCTTTCTGAATAAAACAGGACCATCATTCCAATTCAATGGCGTTCCTTTATTTCACAAATTGCGTAAAAATATAGTTTGAAGAAGGCTTCTCTGCATGGCGTTAATGTCTTACACAATAGCGCTTTGCAGGGTTCGATACGCTATGAAAACAGACAATAAAGAAAAAATAACCTAAACGGCGCAAAAACATGCACATGAATAGTGGCGATTTTTCCGCAGCTCTTAAAGCAGTTAGTAGGCAGTCTTCGTATGGTAGACTCACGGACAGCCGCAAGCTCCTCCGTACAACCACAGAATCGTCGTCTTCAGACTCCTCAGACTCCTCCTTTTCTGTGCAAGACTACACACAGCAGTCGCCTAACGAGGAGTCGTCAAAATATATTTTCACGCGCGCTTTCATTGCCTCGTTTCGAATAGACAGCCACACTTAAGAGTCAGAGGTGACAGCATAATGAAACGCGAGACACAAATAGCACAAAATGGACAAGTGTGGCCCTCTGGGTTCAGGAATGTCAATCAGATGCAGTATGGCAAGTATAGTTGTCACAGGTTTACTGTGAGACAAATTTTTGTTTAATGACGACTATAGTCGTCATTGGTTACATTTGTATAAACTTTCATGACGACTATACTCGTCAACGGGAGGTCAAGAGTTAATTACTTATTTTGCGGCACAGATTTCGACCTACAAATTGTAGCTAGTGAGTATACAAGGCATATCAACTTAGAACGAATTCTGTGTATGGCACCAGTTTTGAGATATGTGCCATCAAACTTGTGGTAAAAACGTGTTGTTGTCCCTCTTAATTGTTTAACAAAATGCTGTTTTATGCACTGAAGCAAGAAAGTAACTGGAATGCGAGTGCGTTTTGTCGAAGACATTAAAATTATCTCGAAACTAGCGTCGTCGTGAAAATTCGTTCGAAGTCTGTATGCCTTGCATACTCACTAGCTATAATTCGTATATTGAAATATGTGCAGTAACATAATTAATTTAAACTTAATTCGTGCAATTAGGTTAATTATTCCATTGAGCATTTTAATATGTTCTATAGAAGCAATGGCCTCTTCATCGAATAACGTAGATGAAGGGTTAGAATTGCGCTATCTGCCAAAGTCAATTTTTGAAAATTTGGTGCAGCTAAAAAAATTCTCTACAATGAGTCAGCCATTGGGAGACGAACTAACAAAGGTGAACATTAGTAATGATGTCTACAAGCAAACGTAGAGCAAGCCTAATGGTCTGGAATATGGATTCTGTCGCGACTTTCATAATTCTACCAGATTGCTGCTAATCGCTCATACTAGGCACGGACTTCTCACGAGAATAAGGCGCCGTGGTTAACAAACGTTACGGCGAGGTTACTTTCTCCACTAGTAATGACATGACCCATGGTGCAGGCCTACAATGCAGGTCCTTACGTGTCACCAAATGGGACGCCTGGCCACCGCCGCTATCATGTAGTCATGTTTCCGTTAATTGCGAAGCACAGCACAATGAAGACGGAGTAGCCGAACAACTAGCTCTACTCCCGCTCTGTCAAGGCGTTACCATCATTCATGGCATCGTCAGCTTAATAAACGTGGGCCTGACAACGTTCACTAACGAACCCAAACATATTAGTAAAGGCACCGCCCTAGAATACCTTCACGAAATGGACCAGTCTCAATTTGCTATTCAAGAGGAAACAATGGGTGATATGGCAATACCAGCACCCGCCGTCGACATTGCTCCATGTGTAACGCTGAAAGAGAAAAAAAGCCTTCTGGAATTGCTTTTAGAATTTATGCACTGCTTCTTCTCAATGCTTTGAGTGGGTCAAACGCCGCTGGCTGAGCACTCCACAATCACGGAGGAGGCAGAAGCCGTACTGTGCGCCACAAAAAGAAGGCCAGGCAGTACAGCTGGAGGTAAAGAAATGCTAGAGGATGATGTAATCCAGCTGTCGAAAAGGCCTTGGGCATCGCCAGTGAGGCTCTCAAAGACGAAGGATGAGAGCTTGCACTTCTGAATCGATTACCACAAGCCGAACCGAGTCCCAAAGAAAGCGCCGTTTGTCTGCTTACCCGCAAAGATTAATCTCTCGACAGGCTACGTAATTAACCTAAAAAGTAGTTACGGGCAAATCGAGTTTGATGAGCGTGATGAAGCGAGGACTGCTTTCGTGACGCCTGATGGACTTTACGAATTAAAGTTTATCTGCTTCGCTTTGTGCACAGCTCCTATCACGTTTCAAAGACTCATAGACACTGTTCTCTTCGGCCTCAACTGGAAGACTTGCGTGGTGTCAGCCATACAGTCAGCGAGCTCACGTTGAAGCAAAAAAAATGATAATGGCTTTGAAGAACATCAATTCTTCGGCCATGCGGCCTTACAGAAGGTGTCAAAAGTGATCCCGATAAAGATTGCAGCCGTGACGAAGTTTTCAAGGCCTGTGGACAAGAACGTCGTCCAATGCTTCCTGGGCCTCTGCGCCGATTATTGACGATTCATAGCACATTTGCATGTGTCGCCTCTACACTCACCTGCCTCAAGAGAAGATGTGTTTGCGTCTGAACAGGAGCAGGAAGCGGCCGTCAGCGATTTACGGCAACACCTACAAACACCTCCTGTGGTCGCGCTCTTTGAGGAGGTTGCACCGACAGGGATCCATACAGATGCAAGCACCAAGGGCTTAGACACCGTTGTCGTTCGGTGGCAAGAGGTTGCCGAGTAAGTGGTCTATTCGAGCAGAACGCTGTCACGTGCAGAGTCCAAGTACTCCAACCCAGACAAGGAATACCTGGCTGTAGTATGGGCAACCATCATGTTCCACTCGTACTTATACGGCCACTCTTTCCAAGTAGAAAGCAACCATCATTGCCTTTCTTGGTTGAAGAACACGTACCCGCCGCGGTAGCATACCTGGTGGGTACCACTACTATTGAATTACTAATCTTGAGGGCTCGGGATGAAATGGCGGCCACAGCCACTGCATTTTGATAGGGGTGAAATGCAGAAACGCTCGTGTGCCATGTATTGGTTGCAAGGTAAAGAACCCCAGCTGGCCGAAATGAATGCCCAGTCCTCCACTACAGCGTGCCTACTAATTATGTCCTAGTTTGGGTAAGTAAAACCGCAGATCTTCTTTAACAAACATGAAAGACCGATCCGGACGTTTGGCATGCCGAGCCCAATACATGGAAGTAATCTATAAATTGGGAAAGCTGCACTTGGATGCCCACTGCCTCTCAAGTTCACCGATTGAGTCCCAAATCCAAGATGGCGGCTCTCGATGTGACGTTATAGCCGAGATGGCGGCCACTAAAATTAGTTGTGCCCGTATAGATAGATAGCCACAATAGTATAGATAGCCACGATAGACTATCTCACCAGATGCGCAAAAGCCAAGGCACTTCTGAGCGGCATGGCTACTGAGGCGCGACAAGGTTTTCTTTCTTTTAAAAAACATCGGCCTTACACCCGGAGCTCCAGATGCGGTCATAAGACAGAGGAACCACATTCATAGATGTGCTTCTGCATACGGCACTCACGCTCAGAGGCCCGGCGCATAGGAAGACGACAGTCTATCACCCGGAAACGATTGGCTTACGGCATGCCTCAACAAGACCCTCGCAGACCCGCTTAGTATGTTCGTCGACGTGCAGCTCAAGAATCGGGACATAATTTTACCATGCGTCACATTGGCGGTGCAATACGATGCGCTAGGAAGCGACAAGAATGAAGCCGTTTGGTCTTCCCCATGATCAAGAAGTAACAACGATGCGTGATGCTATGCTGCCCCATGATTGCAGCGATTCAGTATGTGACGTTGCTTATTTCACTGAGCTCCCCGATGAAGCAATCAAGCTCGCACGCGGCGGAATAAATAACAGTCAAGACCTTTACGCCCGCTGGTATAATCTCCGGCGCCGATGTGTCGTTTGTAAACAAGACGATAGAATATGGGTTCTTACACCTGTACAACGGGGAGGCTTTTCGGACAAACATCTTCATCGACACTTCAGACCCTATGAATTTCTGCGTAGCTACGAACGAATTAGTCGCTACCTACGAACTAATTCCTGACAAACCATGTCTTACGTGCCACTGACAGCATGTCCCTGAGAATGAACACGTGGTGCGCATGAAGCCCTGTCTTTCCCAATGACGCGAACACTTCCTATGTATGCACTGATTACTATGCGGTGAGCACCGGGACGGCGCCCGTTCTGGAGGGAGGCCATTCTCACGTCTCCATCAGCATCAAGCTACACTGGCGACCATGAAGACAAAGACGCGCTCGACAGTGCGAGCTTTAAAAGAAGAAGGCTGCTTTCGTTGTTTGTATGTGCTTGCAGAGTACAAGGACACTTCCCGAATTCGAATAATCTGTGTTGAATGAACTGCGACAATATGCTCTGGATAGCTTTATTATGCAACTTATTGCAGGCGACATAATAAACCGAAATACTTCGTGTATGTAATGTCCGTAACGTATTGGAGTGCCTCGGGACACTGGGCAACGTACCGTAAGAAAATTACGTAACAGCTTCGAGCACATGTTAAGCACTTTTTAAATATAAACTTGCATTCAATTCACAAGCACTGAACATTGCACCTAAATTGGGAAGGTGTTTTTCTACGTCTGTGCTTTATTTCATCTTGGTGACATTTTTAGTTACGTCAGGGCTGCTGCATAAATTTTGCGCAGCTTGTAAAATGCACTCATAATCCTCCAGAGGGATTGCGTTAATAATGCATGTTAAGCGCTGCTGTAAACCCATCCACTTGGACCTTTTCCTACATGTCACCCGCTACCCAGCCTTTAGTTTCACCAAACAGAAAAAAATGGAATTCCTTTATTTCACCGAGAACAGCGGATGAACTTCCTATCACGCGTGGAAATACCGTAAAAAGCAGGTTCATAAATTTTTTGTACAGTTATAGAGAATTAGGCCAGTTACAAGCAAGTTACCAGAAAGTGATAGGAAAGTAAGGTTAGTGTTCACTCAGGCGTAGCTCTCATAAACAGTGAAAGAAAACTTGTTCAGTTTAAAAGAAGCTCGAAGGAAAAATTCACCGATGTATACGGCACTCCCTAATGCGAAATTTGACCGCAGCTCTTCAGGTGTTTCATCACCATCATCATTTTCAGGTGTATCAGTCATCAGATATGTAAACACCGAGATATTTCTATGCAGACACGCGCCCGAGTCCGATGCCATTATTTCTGTATTCTGAAGGCACTGAGGTATAGTACTTCGCGAAAATGTCGCGCACTTGCATTTAATTATGTTAAGCGACATTAACCATCTACTGCACTATTCAGAAACTTTGATTAGATCAGATTGAATAACGAGTTCATCATTAGGGTTATTTATCTCGCGATACCTAACGCAGTCATCTGCAAATATATCATTTAGCCACCCAGATGAACGTATTCTTACTGTAACAAGCAACTTTATCTCAACAAAATGACGGCCTTTTTGGGGTTGAAGTTTTTGCAGAAACGACATGCGGATGACTGCTCTGGTTGCGAATCAGACAACGAAGACGTACTTAAATGAGCTGTGGTCCAACCGGGTCTACCACTACGGACAAGTCAACACACCTGCAATAATAGCGAAAAGCAATACTATCGAGTACGTCACGCAATCAGCAAAAGGCCTTCAGGTTTGTACGAAACTAATACTTCTGTAATTTCCATAAAGTGATCAACAAACATGCATTTTGCTTCACGGATAGGTGCGAAACGAGGGAAGTGAAGTAGGCTGGGACATCTGCTAGAACGTAGGAACATAAAGTGGACTACCACACCTTACCTTGAGAACTGCTCTAAGCTTTGTATTTGAAGTTGCTCTTGAGAAACTTCCATCAAATTTGCGAAAAGTGCTTCGTAAGGAATTACACTAAACGACAGATTTATTTCTGCAGACACTACTTGAACTGTTTGCATACTAAAAGTTACTTTGCTGGCGCTCCTATACCGCCTGTCCGCTCCTCAATAGTGCTTGCACTGTACGTCACGTTTCTTGCACTGTTTTAATAACAATATTTAAATGAATTCATCATGTCCGTTTGTTCGTTCGTTCGCAAAAATATTGCCGGCGCCACTGAGTCCACGCTTGGGACCTCAGAGCCGCTGACCGCAGAGCAGAGTCAGCTCCTGGGCTGCACAGAATGATGCAGAGTAGCCGAGGGAGAGAAACGGTTCATGCCTTGGGCAACAAGAGCCTACGAGCGCTTGCGCAGAAGCGATGATAAAAATTTTCCCGAAATTCGGCACGGCGAGGCTCTCAATACTAAATTTGTGGCAAAAGGTACGTTTGTAATGCTGAGGACATGTTCGTAACTTTGTATTTGTCAAGCTTTCATCCCCCTCTAGACATCTTACTTTCTATGTGCTAAACTACAGCTGAGTGAATATTGAGGAAGATGCACTGTCGGCGTAGGTGGAACAATTGAGGTAGCGATGCGGTGCGATCACAATAGCAGGGTGTGAAATCGCTCGTAATTTGAGATCTCCCTGAACTAACGAAACTCCATTGTGATTGCAGGTCTTGATACTTAACAAACCATGCATGCAGTGCGTAAATAATATGGTGAGTTGCATTGCGGCAGGAGGTGCAGTGATTTGTTTGTTATACAGTTTTTAACCATACTAATATTTTAATAAGAAAAGCTATGAGCGTAGGGAGCGTGGCGCTGTTCCAGGTAGATCCTTCGGCGAGGCCGATATACCTTGAGTGCTAGTAAAGTAAGTATTAGAAGAATAATTAATATGAAATGTTGAATAACCTTCAGATGGAGCCTTGGAAGCAGTTGCTTATACGGCAAAGTTGGAGGCAATCATTTTATCACAGCCTTCCTTTATTCCCTACCTTGAACGTCTCACCTACTTCGAGATATTCATAACTGAATTTCAACGCTCAATCCCAGCAACATCGAAACCTGGCTAATCTGTGTTATAGCTAATCATAGAATTCAAATACTGCATATTGCAATGGCCACGAATCGAGGCAGCAATATTGTTGCATGTGAAGCCAGAGCCAAACTTTCCTGTGAGATGTCGTAACGCGCGTGACGTTAAGTAGCGGAGAAAACAGTGTTTCGTGCAACGCCTTTCGGTTTTAAAAACACCTCTTTGGTATACTGACGTGGAATGAGAAATGAACTGCTTCTTTTGAAGGTTCTAGTGCGCGCTTCCGATCAGGATTGGAATGACGTGCTGCAACAACACACTAGCATGAAAATTCAGAGTTCCTTGTGATCGGTGGACTCAGCCCTGCTTTGCGAATCAACAAGCGTCCATGAAGGCATGCGCCGGTTGACGGTTGAAATTTTCTCCCATGTTCTTAGAAGACCAAGTCACTGTGCTCGCTAAAAACGTGAATTGCACAACTGAACTTGTCGTCTGTCTGTCGGTCTGTGAGCATTTTAATGCGATAAGTCCTTGATGTTCGCTATATAAGATTTAGCGAATGCAATCCCGGCTTCTGGTAAGACAGCAATTGCTTGGCAGTAGTTAGAAATGCGGTCGAAAGTCTTACAATGCGTCATCATGAGGACAAGTGAAAAATTGTGTTGATTTGTTGTTGGAGGTTGCTTGAAACGGAGGAAAACACACGTGGAGCACCCTATGGATACTTACGCCTTAAACGAAAGGTTCACAGAGGAGCATTGACACCTTACAAGCGTGTAGGCAATGAGTAAAATGCTACTGTAGCGTTCCCTACTTCCCCCAAGTTCGCAATGTTTCATTAAAATGTCAACGACTGGAACGTCTTTCATCTAATACGTTTTGTTTACCATGCACGAGAAAGGTCGGACGGTTCCCTTGAAAAAAATTTCAGCCACACCCCATACCACGATGAATGTTGACGTCAGTGCGATTAGCATTGAACCAACGTAGCGAGATCCCGTATTGCCACCGCCGAAACGCGTCATGTGTAAGATGTGTAGGCAGCAGCGTTTCTCTCCCGCGCTTCCCGCTAAACAAGCTGCGACATGTAGCACTGCGGCTGCCAAATTGGTGCATGGTTTCGATTGGATTGCACGCATGGAGTGGTCATGGATTGAAATGCGCACAGCACCGGAGTAATGTAATGAATTTTTTTGTCAATACAGAATGGTGCATTACAGTGGCAGATACTCAGTGACCGAAGTTGGCGTCAAAAAGGTTAATTGATGTGCAGAACACACGTAGTGGCACGCATCCAATGACCCACGTTGGCGTTAAAGAGGTCAATACACAAACTTACTGCAAGGTGGGAGGAACTCCCAACGATTGCTAATGGCATTATTATGGTATGTGCTTTGAACATATACATTCGGTAGTACGAGGCGCTCTGTCATTACGATGAAATCCGTGTGGAGTGATGTGCCGGCTTTAAAATTGATATTTGTGTAATTTCGTTGGTGAGCCCTTTACCTCCCGGATACGTTTCGTACACCGTCTATGGTGGACAAGCTTGGCTATTCCGCAATAAAACGTGCTATTATATTTCACCAAAGACAATTCCACCTGTCTTGTTCCTTTTTTCGTCGAAAAAGATTCAGATATCATCTCAAGAAATTTTAGAAGTTCACAACAAGAAAAATGTCGTCGTCGCCGGATCGCACACTCTGTGAGGCCGCACTAAATAAGACCAGACGAAGGCACGCCTTCGAATTTGACTAACTGGCATACCAACTGGCAGTCGGCTTCGTTACAAATTCATAGTACATGGGAGTAGTGCTTGAGACGTTCACGTTTCTTTTTTACTTTATTGGCGCTGTAAAACCCCACTTTGAACCTGAATCAGAAGATTGTGTGTTCACCAAGTGAACATAGCATTCTGAATGCATTCCTTGCCTTCATTTGTAGTGTCGATTCCATCAAGAATTTTATGATATCGACATTTCAAGAAGTATTTTTCCGATTAAGTTAAGGTGGAAACCATCCTTAATGATTACGTATGCCATGCGAAGCATTTTGAAAAGAATATAGAACACAATTGTGCGCTAAGAGCGGGGACGAAGGTATGACAACTACTACATAACGATCATGGGATGATAATTCTCAAGCGTTGACAACGGTACGATGACGATGGTGTGACAACAGCGGGTGACCATTACATTATGACAACGTTGCTGCTGCCGCGGCTGCATTACAACAAGAGATGAAGACGCGTCAGTGACGGTGATGCTGTGATGGCGACGACGTGAGGACAACGTGATGCAGATGGGATCACAATGTTAAAATGATCACAATGATATGAAGACGACCGGCATAACCACGACTTTGTGATAACAACGCAATGTCTACAATGGCATGACGATGATGGAATTAGGGCAACTGCATGAAGATGACTGCAGAAGGGGGAAAGCAAGGAAAGGAAAGGCAGGGAGGTCAACCAGGTGAGGGTCTGGTTTGCTACCGTTCATTGGGGTAAGGGAAAGAGGCAATAGAAAGAGGAAAGAGGGCGAAAGGGAACTCTGGGGGTGCACGCTGCACTGCGTGGAGCGAAGTGCCTTGACACCAAAGCCAAGTGCAGTAGCTGGCGATGTGAGTTACAGTCAACTGGGATGTCCTAGGGGCCATTGGTCGTTATGCGAATAAGCGGCTGCGGGTGAGCCATGGGACTTAGGCCCAATAGGCTAGCCTAGAGTCACAGTTCGTTTTCACTCCACAACTCATTTATTTATTTATTTATTTATTTATTTATTTATTTATTTATTTATTTATTCAGCATTTATTTAGACACTGTGAAGGTCTTGGATAGCAAGGCTAAAGGTAGGGCGTTGTCTGACTGACTAAGGCCCTGTCACCCATACATTGCTCAACGGTAAGGTAGCGTATGAGGCAGGCTAAGTCTCAGTTTAACCTTGACCCAGATCGAAGGTCACATTGATGGAACCAGATGTTTTCTGGGTTTGGGCCTGTACTACTACAACTACCGTTCTAAATAGACGAAGAGAACGTTTCTTGCGAAGGTAGTGCGCCGTCATTAGCAAACGTGGCGTCCTCTGAAGCAGTCGCGTCTCGTGGACGCCGTTCTTCGAACGGGCAAGGTTTCTCGAAAGAGGCGAAGACGTTAGCTTTCAACGTCTTATAATCGCTTTGCCAGTAAGTGTGGGGAAGGATCCAGCATGAATTTCACGCTCAAGCGGACAGCGCAACTCACGAAGGTGAATGAGCAGACGCTGTACGAGTGGATGTCGTAGAAAGAAAATAGGCAAAGGGTTGACACCGAAGCAACTCTCTGGCGAGGAGGTCACGAGCACAAAAAGAAGCTGGACCACTTTGACCTCACTTGGGCGTGTTGTGAAGGGTCGTGCACAGCTTTTTTTGGAGAAACGAGATCCCCACTGCCGGCAAGCTGACACGCCCCTTTGAAGGGTACAGCTAGCTGCCATTCGTATCGACGGCAACTGTGCGCAGGATGTTGAAGAAGCTTGACATCCGAGAAAAGAAGCGGTCTCAGAACGCATTGCTCACTGAAGTGACGCATATTGTGCTGTCTCGCCGCCGCTACCTGCACAAGATTGCGGAGTTACGACGCCAAGGTAGGCAGGTTTTTTTATACCGACGAAACCTGAGTCAATGCCGGCCACACGAGTAGTCAAGTATGGGCTTACGAAACTGCAGATACTCTGCATAAGGCGCGTGTATCCAGACTGTCGATGGACCTCCAAAACCCCAGTGTAAGGGGCGGCAGGCTTATGGTGACCCACTGCGGGAATGAAAATAGCTTTGTCAAAGGGGCAGAAGTTTTTAGCAAAAAAAAAAAAAGCTCAGGCGTTTATCATGAGGAAGTGAATGGAGCGCACCACGAAAAGAGGTTCACTGAGAAATCGCTACCTCTTGTGCAGCCGGGAAGTGTTAGAGACAATGCACCTTATCACTCCGTGAAGCAGAGAAAGGTGTCGCGAATGAGCAGCCTGAAAGAGGAAATACAGGACTGGCTTTCTGCAAAGAGTTTCGTGTATGACCCGGTCATGGAAAAGCTGATGTCTTGAAGCACGTCGACAACACTAACGCGGGTGAAGAACGATACCGAGTGGTCTTTATCACTGCAGCATTAGGCCACCTCTCTGTGCACTTATCACCCTATCACTGTCAACTGAATCCGGTAAAGCTAGAATGGGGTGACGTCAAATGTTTCGCGGCCAGGGAAAACAAGACATTCAAGATGCAAGACGTGGAGTCGTTGGTATGGCAAGGGAATGCCGCATGTGAGTGCTGAGCAATGAAATGAGTACGTACAGGACGGCCTAGACAAAGACCACTCGATAAAGAAAGTGGATCATATCACTGGTGATAATGTTTACAGTCTTGACCCAGTGGTGGTGACCCTCCGCGGGGACACAACGAGTAGTGATGGCACAATCTCTGCTGATGAAGGCGACCTCGAGTGCGAACCCCTGTAATGTCCTTCGAGACAGTCTGTGCATTCTGTGCGTATTCGATGCATTATATGCGTGTCTTTTTTAAATGTGCAAAACCTTCAGAACTATACCGATATGGTGAGGCGTTCCGTTCTGAAGGGTTTCGCAATAGGTTAGACAGCTGCAGGTCCGCTTTTTTTTTTTGCTGTGGCTTGGTAGTGGTCGAACAAACTTCCTTCTTAACTCAACCAGGGGCAATGACAGGAGGATGCATGAGCGAGACATTAGGTGTGGGCCCCTCTTACGAGCTTCGTCAAACGTTTACGTGAAGATTTGATATGTTCAGGACCGTCAGGTGAAGTAGCAAAAATGTATTGAACCTGAATTTTTTTTATTTTTGAAAATAAAATATATCAGTTGGCAGTTTCTGTGCACATTCCATTCATATTTATTACCGGAAGAACTGAAAATGTTTTAGTGCTATATTGCAATGACCGAAGTTGACAGTTCTCAAACATTCTAAAACATCTTTTTGTGCTATAATTACACCACCCTGCAGACCATATGAGCATATTACAGACAACTTCCGCAAAAGAGCCTGTGTATTCCTTGTGTTTCTGAAGTGCACAAATGAAAACCTGTACTGTCAGGCCTTCTACATAGGTGCATATGTTAGACAACTGTCGTATTTTCTCTCTTTCTTTTTGGCGTGACATGTGATGGTGTGACATGGTCATGGTTTCTAAATGAACCTGCTGGTGCAATAAAGATTCATCTTAGAAACGTAGGGCTGTCAGTTTCATAGTGTGTTTGTGATGCAGCTGGAATGCCGAAGCGGCCGCATCATGCTATTGGTATCAAACTATGACTGACAGTTATCCATGATACAGGCTGAGATAAATATCCCCACAGTTTTTAGTCGTCTGAGCAGTGAAACGTCATAAAATTTGGTTTGGGATAGTATGGGCGAAGCACCAGTTGCAGCAATTTTTTGTAGCCTTGACCTTCCCGTAAAAACCCGTGTATTGACGGCAGACGGCAATTCCGAAATCTTTACAACTACGCAGTAAACTTAATAACGGTGACAAGTAAATGAAAGCCGGCGTAATGTTAGAGTCATCTTAACGGGCTCTTGCACAATGATATTTTCGAAGATAGATTGAGAGCTACAGGGTGTTCGTGAGAAAGTTGGCTTCGCCGCGTAGCGTATTCCGCTGATGGACCATGCCACGAAGAAATCCCGAGGTGTGGGTCACGTACAGTTTCGCTGTAAAAGGACATAATACCCATAGAAACACAACCAACATTACAAGAAAGGGGCTACCTTTAGATGATTTTATTGGCTTCTGTGAGGAGCAATCGTAGGTCGTGGACAGCTGCTAATCACGCCACAGAACGCAAACGAACAAAAGTACCACTTACACAGTGCGATGCGCTGTATTCGGCGTTAGGCAGCGTCAAAAGGTTACCGTAAAAAAATACTTTCCGCTTGCGCTACCCGGATTCGAAGTTGCATCCGCTGAGGCTTGCATGATTTCGGGTATACGGGCGTTCAACCGATTAAGCCACGGCTGAAAGTGAGCGCCGACTAACTCGACGCGGAGAAACTTGCCTTGCTATGAGATGGACTATACGTCCTTGCTTATTCCTTCTTTTACCCATGCTCCTGCGAACCATTCGAACAGATAGAGTATTGCTGCTTTTGTTATCTGGAAATTCAGGACACCGTAGTTTTGTGTATGTATGTTGTGATATTGAATGTATTGCTTCAATATGAGAAAGCAATGTAGGGAACCTCTGGAAAATGTGAATATGTACGTTTATAATGCGAGTTTCTGACGCTTTTTCCGTTCCACTGAGATGTAGTAACCATTATTCATTGTTACTGGCGCAGATGATTTCCAAACTAATGAGGGACAAGGTGGACCCGGAGTATCGGCCCAGCCACACCTTACTACACTACCCGCTGATCTATGAGTCGATGGCCAGTGACGTCGCGGAAGCGTTAATGTAAGTATCATGCTAGACCCGTGAACATATATGTATATTGAATAACGAAACACTTACCGTGTCTTGTTCAAACTGTAATTCTGAGTACATAACGCAATTATCAAAATTAAGCTGACTGCTTGAGGTAGGAATTCCATCAGCAAGCATCACTTCGTAGCTGCAGGGCTAATGCTTGTCCCTCGTTTTTTTTTCTATTCTTTCGGCCTGTGTCACTTTAGCGCTACCTCTGCAGCCATGAGCAGCTACCAACTCGCTCCATTTTCCTATTCCTCTCAAAGCATCAGCTATTCTCAGCAATGCAACAGTAATTTGGCAGCGAACAATGCGTCATCATACTTACTGTGGTATATTTTCGTGCTAGTGTCATGATTTCAGGGATGTTAATTGGTCCGTAATATTATAAATTTCTTCTCGAATATACCCCGACACAATTTTTGAAATATCTGAACAATGTGTACAATGTTGTTCGAGAACTACTACGCCTCTTGGAGCGAGTTCAGAGGAAAGCAGCCACGGCTTTGGGTCTCGGATGTTCGCAAAGAATTTTCAATGTGAAAGTGCCGCTACATTCTTACGCACTATGCGCACTTAGTTCATAGGTGTCATTTCAGGATGCTTAGGGACACCATTGAATAATGGAATGTTTTATTCATCCTTATCTTCCATCTGCTTGCTTCGGGTCAGCATATAGACAGTTTTAAATTATCGATTTTCAAGTTTCAAGTGCAAGAAAAATAACTCGAATAGCTTTGAGAGCATCGACATCAACAGCTCACGGTGCTTTCCCTTTATCTTGCAGGACCTATTCCGTAGATCTGCTTGTTGCCGTTGGATACGTAGCCTACAGCGACATCAGGATCAAGGACTGTCGCATCGTGCCTCCAGTCTTGCACTCTACTGAGCTACTAGAGCCTTTTGTTTTGAATAATACATACCCCATTCGTTTGGTAAGTTTGGTAGGCTAGCGTCTCGTTTTGTCCATAACACTTCTTATAATTGACCCAAATGGGAAAAGGCAGCCAAAAAAACAAGAAATAAGGGTATGACGACTTGATATATTTGATGACATGTACATTTTGTTTTCTCTCGGAATATGCTGTTTCTATTAAGAACACCTTCGGTGTAAATTTTTTCTTACTGACAGGTCGTATAGAGCGAATGGGATTTTGGCCAGGATTCCGTCTTTGCTGTTTTAAGTGATAAAGCTATTGTAATGTGTCTTACGAGTGATTTCACTTGACCAAAATTTTAAGTGCCTAATGAAGCTTTGCAGACTAGAATGGGTGCATCTAAAAAAATAAATAAATGCATGTATGTGTAAATGTAGTGAATCATTGACAACATTGCAATTTTAGGGTGCCATTGACATTCAATTCCTTCTTTTTATTGCTGATGCGGATATCTTTAGATCATAGTCGCATGGAAAAACTTCGTTATTTAATCATTTATAAAACAAACCTGATGGTGTAGTAATTCGGCTGTTTAATGAGGTGTTCAGAAAGTGGCTGCCTTGTTGTTTTTTTACTGCGTCTGTTCCCTGTAGTCAATATTGGTTTCAGTGACGTACAAAGGCGAGTTAAAGTTATGGAACGGAGTTACCTCAACTTGTGCTGCGCCTAGTCAATCTCGCCACGAACCGCGACAATACACGTGTTACTAAGCCAAAAGAACACACGGAAAGGTCCAAAGCTATTCGCATCCTCCCCAAATTCAACAAAATTCTTCTGGCACAGTATATCTTCAAGTCAACTGGCTATTGTCAACTGGCCTTTTATGATTCTCTAAAGTATTCGCTTGCTAAGATTGCACAAGCCATTTTTGTTACAGCACCTCCATAAACTCTATGTGGTTAGAGAGTACATTTCTTCAGTTCGTTCCGATAAACGCGTCTTTTGCTTTTCTAAGCAAATATGTACAGATTGAGCATCACATAGCAATTTCTTTATACACTTTTGATCCTTGATTGCCATCTCGTTTCGTGGCACTTGAAAGGTACACTTTTGTGGTCGCTGACGATTCAGCAGTATGTTAAGTGCGAAGCATCGATTTACTTGAGAACCAGTGCATAACAGCATTATCACACGCTCGACATATGGTTTCACCTGAAGTGAGCTTTGTGTTGCAGGAGCTTATTTTAGCTCATTTTTTTCTGGGTTAGCTCAGAAAATAATGTAAGCGTTTGTTTACGTGGCTGGACACAGGAGGAGAGTACATTCTGCCCACAAAATGATCATGTTGATGGAGGCAATGCATTAGCTCACGGTTAGAGGCCGCCATGGGGGACCACGCGGCTGGCTTCCTCGCACCAATATTTTCTCAGTCCACAAAAGACCCCTGATCGCTCTTTGGTTCAACAATCTGCTGAGCACATCCCAGAAACTTGCCTGTCTTATTGGCAGTGACAAGATTGAAGCAGTGGACACGTGAGAAGTCAAAACAAGTTCGAGCCAATCGGCTGACTTTGATTGGTTTAAGCCAATCACAATGATATATTATAGTGACTGCGAAGAATCCAACACCGCCATAACAGCATGGAAACTCCTGACCAACAAGACAAGCAACACTCACATCGCAATGTTGGCGCTGAGCATTGTCGTCGATCATCAAACCTGATCTGACGCATTAGATCAGTGGGCTATTATGCACGTATCATCGCAGATTCCATCGTAGTGGCTGATGATCACGAGTATCCATGAATGTAGTACAACATTGGCGTCGCGCGCGCCATTTGGTTAGGAAAACTCTCGCTATAGAATTGGCAACAACATTAAAAAAATTTCTGATACAATGGACGTGTCTCCCACCGACGACATGTTGATAAAAGCAATGAATTAAAAAAATGATCACTAGCTTGAAACAATGTACGCTTCAAAACTATCGAAATATACCGGGCAATGTCGAGCAACGCTCGTGAAAGCAAAACTTTGTTAATTAGACCCAGTGATATTTCCTAACACGCAGCTTGATGGACATTGATCGTTGTTTCAGAGCGTAAATTCCAAAATGATGACTGCAAAAGCAACTAGCCCAGCCGTTAGTCTTTCACAGTTGAAAGTTCATGTCCACTTTGCAAGAAACCGCAATCTGGCAATAAATACATTTCAGTTTCCGTCTGACGCATCTAAGCTGTTCAGTGGTCATTTCTTTATAATGAATAATAGCTGTACGAAAGGAAACGTTTACACCTGGAAGACACCGGGATAACACACTGATTATGCGCCTTGTGCATACCCGTGTGTTGTCCAAAAGGAAACAATTTGAGCGTGAGCATCGTTTGTTGGGCGGCACACAGCCGGCCATGGCATTTACTTTCACCGAAGCAATCTAGTGTCCATAGGTTTTGAGCCTGTCATTGGAAACACTTGCCAAATGCTCGGCACGCTTTCTTGTTTCCTTCGTTTATATGCACTCTGGTGGGCCGTTCTCCCTTCTATGTATGCTTAGTAGACTCGTGCGTGCTTCATATACACCACTTTTGTACACAACGTCTGACATAAAATGCTGTTCCGGACACCGTCGAAAGGTGCAAAGTTTGTCACCTTGTCAAATCTGATTGGCCCACAGTGCTGCTACGGCTTCTCTGACTCGCTGGAAACGTGAACACGGAGGAATTCTATAGTTTCCGTGAAAAGCAATCCTGTTATTTGTACATCCTGCCGGTGAGAAGATCGCCGGGCCTTCGTTGCCTTTATTCTATAGCAGACGCATCTAGTTTAGCGGTGAGCACGCTTTGTCGCGACCTCAACCGTACTGCGCTGTGGCGATGACACAAAGGTGCTCACCACTTCTGCAACGTTACCTTCGTCCTGACGTCGACTTGTATCACCACCTTGGCTCATCTCAGGTCAGAGTCATATCGGCCCTGGCCACCTTAAAGAACAAGTGGGCCACTGCAACTGCGTTCGCCGTGTCCCTGGGTATGGGTGGCCGGTGGTACGTGCCCAAGTACCCGGACAAGCTTACAGGCACTCCCGGAAACTACTCTCTCGGTCATGAGTGCGCGACGACAACGGGAGGAGATGTCCCCCCGCGGGATCAGATATCGAGCATTGTCGAAGTAAGTGTGAGCAACGTTTAATTCTTTTTCCCCCTGACGCAAAAGCATTTCTCATTGGCAGGTCTATATGTGACCTTACTGCTTCGAGCTCACATTATTCACTGCCGCAGTGAACGCATCTTTATTTGCATCACATGATTCTATGCTAGGGCCCCATTGACGAATGCAGCACTTTTTGCTTGCGTCAATGAGGTTATGTACTACGTTGAGCCGTTTAAGCGTCAATACGCGAGCATGTGTCTTTCAGCATAATGACAGAGCAGCGCAATGGTGAGGTTGTCAGGGTAAGTATTATTTGACTTGCGCAGTTTGTTAATTTCAGCATTTGTGGTGTGCGCGCGCGTGAATGTGCGTGAGTGTATGTTTGTGCGTGCTTGTGCGTGATCCAGTAAGATCATCCAACCAGTCCAGACTAAACATGCGTTAGATAGTGAAGAAATTTGATCGTTTAGATAACAGCAAAGCGGTAGCTATGCGGATGCGGGCGTATGTGTTGTGCTTATGTGTGTGTATGTGTGTGTGCGCGTGCGTGTGTGTGTGTGTGTGTGTGTGTGTGTGTCTGTCTGTCTGTGTGTGTCTGTCTGTGTGTGTCTGTCTGTGTGTGTCTGTGTGTGTGTGTGTGTGTGTGTGTGTGTGTGTGTGTGTGTGTGTGTGTGTGTGTGTGTGTGTGTGTGTGTGTGTGCGCGTGTGTGTGTGTGTGTGTGTGTGCGCGCGTGTGTGTGTGTGTGTGTGCGTGTGTGTGTGTGTGTGTGTGTGTGTGTGTGTGTGTGTGTGTGTGTGTGTGTGTGTGTGTGTGTGTGTGTGTGTGTGTGTGTGTGTGTGTGTGTGTGTGTGTGTGTGTGTGTGTGTGTGTGTGTGTGTGTGTGTGTGTGTGTGTGTGTGCAGACCGTTTGAAATGAAGTTTTGCGTTGGTATATTAAACCTATTGGCACATTGAATAATGCGTCAATTTTTGGCACATCGGGCCATCTCATAAGAGTGTTTTGCAATTGGTATTATAGCAGGGAAACAGCCTCCTAGACAAAAACGGTTTTTAAGAGTCATCTAAATTACCATCACTTTTACTGTCACGTTCATTATTCGCATATTGCTTGAGCAAAGTGTAAACAAAAAGTATCCGCGTTGTGATATTTATATTCGAAACAGATTTAGTAAGGCTGAAGTGCGCAGAAAAAAGAACATGAGTAACGAAACGCGAACATCGTAGTGATTCGGGCTCAATGCATTTCGACAATATGTTAGAGCCGTCAATAAATCAGGCATTGCCCAAAAGATCGCATGCAGCAAAAACACGCATTGTTTCTATGTGTCCGGTCAAAATCGAAGCGTACGCTTTCACGCTCTGATCATTTGGCTACTTCATGCAGAACTCACATCACGACTTATGCAAAGGCATTTGTGCTATGGTTTTCAGTAGAGCCCAACAAACTGGCACTACTGCTTATAAGTAATGCGCTCGAGCTCCCTAGCCCGTTTTCGCAAAATGTGAGCAAGAAATTTCCCCATAAGTTTTCTGGGTTTTTGCAAAACAATATTGTCCAGTTTAACGGTGTGCTTACATAAAAATAGGAGGTATCAAAGTTTACCTAATTAATTGAACCTTATGAATAAAATGCGCTGTCCTTACTGGGTCCTATCAAGAAAAATGAAGATTATGCCAGCAATATAGAAGATCACAGAACATATCCCCATATACGCTGCCAAATATACTTGATCTCTCCTTCGCAAGAAATCAGACAGAGTTGGCGCCCTTCCCGAGGCTAACCAGAAGCCTATTTCGCAGTATAAAGGTTTGTTCATAGGTACCCATGTTTGGTTTTTGCGTCTATTCTGGCTTGCCTGGCCTCATATCACAGTAAAAATGGACGTTTTTACTTTGCAGTAATCTAGATTGCTACTTCAACATAGATTGTACCAAAAATTTACATCAGTTTAACAACAAAACCGCTATTCATACCGTGAATTGAGGCGTGGTATGCGTGAAAAGGTGCAAAAAATGAGACAGGAGACGAAACATCATTCAGTCGTGCTGATGTCAGAGATTACTATACCGTCAACTCGCATCAAGCTCATTGTTTATGCGTGAAGAAAAACTTGCAAGATTGTAGATTCAAATTTCTTTTTCTTTTTTGCGCAAACGTGTCGGTGCATAGATTTATGCGCGAAATAGAAGTGAAGCGAGTCTGGGCCTAGTGCTCTCCAGCATAAGCGACTTTATTCCCTCCACATGAATGCAAACAGTGTTGCAAAGTGACGATTCAGCACTATATGCCGATTTATTGTTCCGCTTGCCCGTTAACTATGGCACTGTCTACTCCAACAGAAGACAGCCTGCCATGTTCGTCTGGTGTCGGCAGCGTGCGGACTGGTTAGAAATTTATGGAGAAGTGGCTCATGCGCACGACGCATGCGCGAGTCGTTTAGGCTCTCCCTGTATACCAATCTCGACAGTTCATACGCGCAACTAAGTGTTTAGCAGCTTATCTTTCGGAATCATTTATTAGCGCCTGACAATATTTTCATTTCTGACAGTTTTCTGAGCAAAAATCTCGTTCTGATTCAACAGGCCTGTGAAGACCCGAACTACAACGACACCTTCAGCATCGATAGCACCTTTCAGGCCCTCTTTTCATATGTCAAGCCAGACTTTGCGCTTTACACATACGACAGTGCCTCCACACTTCGCTTCAAGGTGAGAGTGCTCGCTAATGTCTGGCCGCACTGTCATCAGGTGCTTCCTGTTATACATTTTGTAAGTTCCTTGATAGCAAGAGTAGAGGGTGTAAATGAGGGCCTGGTCTGTGCTTAGAAGAAAAACTCATGAGGGTCATTATATTATTACAATGTTACACAATATCTGCTACATTGTGCCATTGTATAATACCTGGTTCTTGAATTTATTTTGTTCGTTTTCTTGTTCTTGTTAAAAATTGTTGTCTAGTCCTCTTCACATATTACTCCTACATGGAGCCTGTGAGGTATTTGTAAATAAAAAAAAATTAATTTGAACCCACTTGGGCTTAAGACGCGAAAGTAGCGCAGACAACGCATGCCGGCAGCCGTGCATGCTTAGAGCACGTGTCTGTGGCTGCCTCCCGATGTTGCCTGCTGTCTGTCATCTTTGGCGGCATTCTAATCGGTTCAACATAGAGTAACAGCGGTGGTTGTGGTTGTGCACCGCACACGCTTCCCGTGGGCCGCTCCTTTCCCATACTTCGACGTGTTTCGGACAAGGACACAAACCTGGCAGCCTGCCTTTGGATTCTTGCAAGGTTGTTTATGTTGCACTGAGAGCACGGGTCTCAGGCAATACAGGCCTACTGGAGCTTCGGTCGAATTAGAAAATAATAAGCTAGGAGTTTAACAGATGGTGGAGCTTCTTTAAGCATGTATTTTCGGAAGCACAGTTTACAAATGCCATCATCAACATTATTCCAGCTTAATCATTCATAGCTGCGCAGAAAGGTGATCATATCCGGCGCACTATGACAATAGAAATATTAAAACAAATAAACAGTACGTTGGCAGATGCACGTGGCAATGTAGAGCTCGTGATGGAGCGAAGGGGGTTACTACAGCACCACACATTATTTCAAAGTAGAACAAACATTAGGACATTGGCTAATTAATACATTGCTTTACCTGAATTGATACAGCAAACGTTTACGCAGCCTAACACAATACATGCTTGTTTAACGAGTGGAGACTATTGTGCATAAGTGATGTCCGTGCGTTCGCTCAGAAAATATTTTGCATGCGCAACAATCGCAGCTCCACTGCTGGAGAGTCGCTCTGAGGAGTCTCCACTAAACTGAATAACTATGTTGAATGCGAGAGCATTTCTTTGCCGACCACTGCCCACGTTGCCCTGGCAACATATCTGATCTCGATAGAATGACATGGTAGCCGTGTGAAAAACAAAACAAAAAAAAGACGAATTTAGAACGAAAGAGTTCATTCCTCTACGATGATACTAAGACGGGCTGGCAGCGTGGTTAGCGAGTATCAATCTTTGGCAACATGCCAACAGTTTGGGGGGATTTCGTATTTACGCGCACCTAATCCTGCAACTGCAGAATTCGAACTCAAAGTCATTTTCATTAGGAAGAAACGAAATATAAGGAGCGAGCCTTGGTCAGAAGCAAGTAACTTCGGTTTCTCCAAATAGGATGATCTCTGGTTTCACATTCAAATAAGCCCACACACCACGCGTCACAGCAGTTGGAATGGGTTCTAGAAAGCCAACTCCGTAAGCAGAAGAGGTTGAATACAGGAAGCGACTACGTCCCCAAACAGAACCTCTTCGCTGTGCCACCGAAACAGAAGCCACCAGGGAACGCCGGCTCCAACAGCGAGCGGCACAACGGCAACGACTCGCACAAGAAACACCTCAAGAACGTGAGTGAAGGTTACAGCACATGCGAGAAGCAAATCGCCAAAGAGCTGCACGCAAACAGCTGAAGAACGTCACACTACAGGTAACAGCAAAAAGGAAAAGCAGAACGCCAATGGGTCGCTGGCCAAAACCAAGTCCGTGAGTTCCGTACTACGATAACACCATATAGAAATAAGCAACAGTGATGGTCATAGGGGACTTCAAGATTGCCATCTCTAAACCTCCGAACAAATCGTTTCCAGACTTCGCGAAGTAAGCTGTGGGCTACAACTGTTCGCCACAGACTTCATACCTATAGCAAGAACGGGATGTGTCATTATTCTTGCCTTTGCTGGGGGTTAACAACATTTCAAATGGTTGAAATGTGTGTCCCCTGGTTGCCGTCCCTGTTTGCTCTCTTAGGCAACACAAACGATAGAACTGGGATAGAACAAATGTGCGTATATGTGTGTGTGTGTGCTCAACAGTGTGTTAACTTTTTTAAAATTTTATTAGCGCTGTGTATGTCATCTATCGCTGTCCTTGTCCTTCGCGCTGTACGTTATTTTTGAGCAGCTGTTCGCCGGCCCTGTGCGCAATCTGCCGACAACCATGGACGAGTTTATTAAGGAGGCCATGACAATCGAGCGGGCGCTGCCGCAAAGGTACCAACAGTTACCAACGGTACCAACAACGGTACCGCTGGGGCGCCGACAAGAGCCGCAGCACTCGCCACGGCCGATGAGATCTGCCTACGCCAACTGATCCGACAGATTGTGCGCGAGGAAATTGCAAAGGAGGACGCTTGGCAGGTACCATCAGCACATGCACCACCGCCACAAGGGTTCACGGTTGCCTCCGTCGCTGAAGTGGTGCTCTAGGAACTCAGTAAGGTGTTTGTCCCTTTTGCCTGGGCCCGACGCATCTAATCTACGGTCCCGCTCACCGCCTCCAGCGAGTTTTTCATCGCTGAGCAGCTGAAGTTTTAGTGATGAAGGTTTAGTGATGTCGCCAGCCCACAGCGGGGAACTGAAAGCAGCGACATCTGGGGAGAAGGTTGCAAGTCCTCAAGTTGCCGAAAATCCCCCACTGTCACCGAAAGAAGACGACGCCTACAACACTGTGACTGCCGACCTCGCTGCAACGATTGACGGGCACGAACTGCCGGCCTTCGTCGTCACTGGTGCGCACTTTTCTATAATGAGCGAGCCACTGTCAATCGAACTCAAAAAAAGTCAGAATGGGATTGACGGGCCCTTGCATTCGAAATGCTGGAGGCCAGATAACACCTACAGGCAAGTGTACTGCAAGGCTCACGATCGCGAACGTAGCTATTCTCGCCACATTTGGGATTCTACTGGAGTGCTGCAAATCACTCATATTAGGAATGGACTTCTTAAGAGCATACCGTGCCATTGTCGACATACGCGACGGCCATGTAACATTTTTCCCTGAAGAAGACACGACTCATTGCACAGAACCCCAACGCCGAGCCTTACGTGTTATTGACGAGGACGTCTGCATTCCGCCGCTATCATGCAGACATGTTTGTGTCAGTTGCGGCACACAGTATAACGAAGACGCAGAAGCGGAACATGTGACTGCCGTTCTATTCCGCGAAGGTGTAGCCATAACCTGTGGCATCGTCAGCTTAGTCGACGGGCGTGCGGAGGAGTCTTGACAAATTTCACAAACGAACGTCGGCACATCAGTACAGGCACCGCTGCCGCATACTTAGGTGAAATCGACCGTGCTCAAGACTGTTTTGCCATGCACGAAGAAGCCAAGGCTCGTACAACACCATGTGCACCCGCTGTTGACGTTGGTCCGGGCTTACCACCAGCAGAATGACACCATCTTATGGAACTGCTCGATGAGTTTAGGGACTGCTTCTCATCTACGTCGCGAGTAGGACAAACACCGCTGACAAAGCACCGCATCATCACGGAGGAGACAGCAAGCCCCATTCGACAGAACCCGTACCGTGTGGCTCAGAAAGAACGTGAGGTAATACAGCAACAGGTCAAGAAGATGCTACAGGATGATGTAATCCAGCCATCAAAGAGCCGTTGGGCATCACCTGTAGTGCTTATAAAAAAGAAAAATGGTACGTTGAGGTTTCGCATTGATTATCGGAATTTGAATCACGTTACAAAAAAATATGTTTATCCGTTGCCACGGATCGATGACTCTTTGGACAGGCTAAGGCATGCGCGGTACTTCTCTTCTGTGGACCTTAAAGTGGATACTGGCAAATAGAGGTGGATGAGCGCGATTGACAGAAGACTTCTTTTGGGACGCCTGGTGGGCTTTACTGATTTAATGTTCTGCCTTTCGGCTTATGCTCGGCCCCAGCCACGTTTCAAGGGCTCATGGATACTGTCCTATCGGGTATAAAGTGGAAGGCTTTCCTGGTGTACCTCGACGACGTAATCGTTTTTTCTGCCACTTTCGAAGAACACCTAAAACGGCTGCTGTCGGTTCTTCAAGCTATATGGTCTGCGGGGCTTACACTGAAACCAGAAAAATGTGACTTTGGGTTTGAATAACTTCAGTTCTTAGGTCATCTCGTGAGTCAAGACGGTGTTATGCCTGATCCGGATAAAATTGCAGCCGTCACAAAGTTCCCACGGCCAACGAATAAGCAGATAGTCAGGCGCTTCCTGGGTGTCTGCGCCTATTACCGGTGATTTATCGCGGATTTTTCTCACGTCGGCCTCTCCACTCACCCACCTCACAAGAAAAGACGTTGCGTTTGTATGGGGAGAGGAGCAAGAAGCGGCATTCAACGTTTTACGGGAACGTCTACAAACTCCGCTTGTAGACTCTGCGTGTGGACTCCACGTGTAGAAACTCTGACAAGTATTCATCAACAGCGATCCACACAGATGCAAGCAACGTGGGCCTTGGCACTGTTCTCGTTCAGTGACAAGACGGTGCCGAGAGAGTAGTTGCCTATGCGACCAGAACACCGTCAAGTTCTGAGTCCAACTACTCAACCACGGAGGAGGAATGCCTGGCCGTCGTATGGGCAGTCGCGACGTTTCGTCCGTACTAATACGGCCACGCTTTTCAAGTCGTAAGCGACCACAATTCCCTTTGTTGGTTGAAAAATATGAAAGATCCTTCTGGCCGTTTGGCACGCCTGGACCTTACAGCTTCAAGAATACGGCTTGACAATAGTCTACAAGTCGGGAAGGCAGCACTCAAATGCCGACTGCCTCTCGAGACCACCGATTGCACCGCCGAGCGCCGACGAGGATGAATACGCAGGTCTCTTAGGAGTTGTTGATGCCGCCGCCATCTCTCGCCAACAGGAAGACGACCGGGAGCTCAACTCACTCATAGAGCTCTTGAACGGACGAGCTATGAATGTGTCAAGATTATTTTCAAGAAGTTTACCTTCATTCTGTTTGCGTAATGGCATTCTGTACAGGAAGAATTTTTCTTCAACAGGGAAGAGCTATCCGCTAGTAGTTCCCGAAAATCTCCGCCCTGGAATCTTGCAAGCCAGCCATAATGAAGCCATCTCAAGCCACCTTGGTTACACATGAACATTGGCACGAATCAAAGAAACATCCTACGGGCCAAGGCTTGCAGCAGAGGTGAAACATTACGTTCGAACTTGCCTTGAGTGCCAGCGACGCAAAGTACCACCGACTAAACCCGCTGATCCACTGCAGCCCGTTGCCGTACCGGAAAATGCGTTTCCTCAAATTTAAATAGACCTTCTCGGCCCTTTTTCTAATATCTGGTAGCGACAACCGATGGGTCATAGTCGCTAAGGACTGTCTCACCCGATACGTGGAAACCAAACCGATTCTGAGCGGCACTGCCTCTGAAACGGCACGGTACTTTACCGAGAACGTTGTCCTGAGACACGGTGCTCGGGCGGTCGTCATCACCGACAAAGGAAACGCATTCACAGCTCAGCTTTTGCGCATTGTGCTCACACTCAGTGGCACAGCGCATAGGAAGACGACAGCCTATCACCACAAACGAATGGGCTCACAGAACGCCTGGACAAGACTATCTCAGACATGCTTTGCATGTACGTCGATGTGGAGCGCGAGAATTGGGACAAAATATTTCCGCACGTCACATTCCCATATAATATGGCACGCCAGGAAACAACCTGAACAAAGCCGTTTGCTTTGATCCATGGTAGAGAAGTCACTAGGATGCTTGAAGCTGTGCTGCCTCATGACTACAATGATTCACACGAAGATGCCGCAGAATCCACTGAGTGCGCCGAGGAAGCAAGACAGCTCGCGCTCGTCAGAATAATTACACAGCAAGAACGTGATGCTCGACGATATAATCTTCACCACCAATCTGTCGCTTATACACCCTGGGAAAAAGTCTTGGTTTGGTATCTGGTACGACGCCGAGGCCTCTCTGAGAAACTTCTACGCCGATACTTCAGACCCTGCAAGATTCTGCGCCATATTAGCAACGTGATATACGAGGTCGTGGGTGACACTTCAGGCAGCTCCAAACGCCGTCAACAGGTGGCAGAGATAGTGCACGTGGTGCGCATGAAGCCGGATCTGTCTGAATAATGTGGACATCTACAAGCTGTTTATCGAGTCTAGCGACTACCAGTTGATGAGCATCGCGACGATGTCGCTCTGGAGGGAGGGTAATGCCGCGTCACTATTTGTGCCAGCTACACCCTGATGGCGACAAAGACGACTTGCTCGAGAGTACGAGCACGAAAAAGAAAAGACAAAGACGTTCTTTTGTGCTGGCCTGCATCCTGCACGTCACAACGCGTTACGGCGACTTGCCGCAATAAAGTCCCTGTACTTTGTGATCTGCGACAATATCAAATAGACCGCTCAAGCACTCGCGCACGATCAGTTATTCTCACGAACTTAGAATCTACCATATACTCCAAATAGCAAATATCAGTCCACTGTTACTACCGATTGATAATAAGGATTGATGCTATGAGAGGGTATACTAGGTTGCTATAGGTTTGTGAAACATGATACCAGCGCAAAGTCGAGCGAGACGAGAAGAACAGGCATTGGCAACACAAAGTCTGGACTATAAGTTACATGGGCGTATTACTGGGAAATGTCCCGTGGAAATCATAGTCAACCATTATTTTGGTGCACATGTGTGCCACTAATGCTCCACGTTTGTGATACCTGATTGTGTGAGAACAACGCAATTATTTGTTGCTTCTTTTATGCAGCTGTGCCAGACCAAGCGGAACGTCACCGATTTGTACTACAACATTGTTGCCGACAATATTCAGTACGAGGACTTCAACGACGTGTGCGGATATGGCTCGTACAACCGCCTTCAGACACTGAAGAGACTGGCTGCATTCCTGGCGGAAAACTACACTTCACCCGATCAAGAACGCTCTTGCAATTTGGTCTCGTAGTTTTCGCTGCCCATTACGTTTCTCCTTTTTTTTTTTTTTTGGCGCGATCCCTTATATATCACGATGTAGTGCCAGTTTACTGTATATACATGTCTTTTGTCGCTCATTTATATCTCATGATTTTGTAAATTATATAAGCATTCTTTTCCTTGTGATCGACCGTAATTAAATTGCTGTGACGTAGATATTTCAACTACCTATAAACTATTGCCGTTGGTTTGTGATCGACTTGCTTAACCCCATCTACTTAGCACCACGAATCTGCCCGGCTCTCTCTTGCTCTATTTCTGCCCAATATCCGGTACTTTCCGATTATTAGATAAAGCGCACTTCGTAGTTCAAGACTATGTATAAACTTGTGTTTTTATTGAATAGAGAACGTGGTGTAAAGCATATGCAATTTTTAATAGTGATGATACGTCTGCATGTTTACTGAGTGCAGAGGATAGGATAGGAGTAAACTTTATTTGTCCAACGGTTACTGCTGTTGGTCGGCGGGGCTTCGCTGCCAGGGGTCCACCACCCCTGAGTACAGAGAATGCTAGGTAAACGTGAGTAACGTATTGCCTTCATTTTCTTCAATTTTCTGTGAGAATAATAGCAATAAAATTAATTATTGCTTATGAAAAAGATACATGTTCTATATGCGATGCCAGTAACGTGTTTGTTTCACGAATTTTGTTTCTTTCACATGCATTTTTTTTCAGTTTCGAAGTTGGTTTCGATCTCGTGTTCATGAACACTAAACTGTGGTGCTGCTGGCTGAAGTATCTCGCTTCCGAGTATCTCACATTGCATATAATATGGCGATAGTCATAGAAGACGTATCATAGCCATATCCAAGTCGTATCCCTTAGGCAGTCACATCGCTCATCAGTCACAATAGTTGTACTTCAGTCATCGTTTGTTCCATTGTTACAACATGTCTTCAACGACAATGAATTGAAGAGCGGTAGGTACGAAGTGCCGCGTATCCAGTGACCTCACTTGAACCGGCGTTCAGATTTCAACGCGGATCCCTAAGCGCAGCAGCCTGATGTTCTACCGCTTTCAATATGAGCTACCCAGTTACCTACACTGGCATGAAAGAGGCCAGGCGTGGACAGACACGCGGCAAAAGGTGATGTTCGCAAAGATTGCCATTCGCATGGAAAAAAAGTGGGGACCTATTCAACGTGCTGCGAAAATTTTAGCGGTGAGAACAGCCTACAAAGACGAACCTCACTTATTAGAGCTCCTGGTTCATTTTATTAACATCATCATTTGATAAAGGGGAAATCAGACATCCACCTGTTCGTAGCAATTGCTACAAAGGAAACCCATACGGGTTCCTCGAAAGAAGAGCCTCAGAGTTGAAGAAAAATTCGTCCTGGTCCAGGACTCGAACCCGGGACTACCGCCTTTCCGGGGCAGCCGCTCTACCATCTGAGCTAACCAGGCGGCTAGCAGATGGCAGGGCGAAGTCGAATTTGTCGACAACACACGAAGCAAAGGCAAGTGTTTGACGTAATAGTTCTGCGGAAACCCGCAAGGTGGAGAGAAGTAATTGATAAAGGGGAAATCAGACATCCACCTGTTCGTAGCAATTGCTACAAAGGAAACCCATACGGGTTCCTCGAAAGAAGAGCCTCAGAGTTGAAGAAAAATTCGTCCTGGTCCAGGACTGGAACCCGGGACCACCGCCTTTCCGGGGCAGCCGCTCTACCATCTGAGCTAACCAGGCGGCTAGCAGATGGCAGGGCGAAGTCGAATTTGTCGACAACACACGAAGCAAAGGCAAGTGTTTGACGTAATAGTTCTGCGGAAACCCGCAAGGTGGAGAGAAGTAATTGATAAAGGGGAAATCAGACATCCACCTGTTCGAACAGGTGGATGTCCGATTTCCCCTTTATCAATTACTTCTCTCCACCTTGCGGGTTTCCGCAGAACTATTACGTCAAACATCATCATTTAATGAATCATTACACGTTACAGTTGATAGACGCTTTAGTACATAGCTCTCGTAGTGTACACGTGTCGTGGGTGGAACCCTTGAGGTTGTTTGAGAAGAGGGGGCGGAGTAGAATTCAGCAGACCCTAAGTGATCAAGTTTTGTGGTGTAATACGCGTATACATGACCAACATCCCTTTCATTTCGGCAAGCGGTGTCCTTTGGCATTTCCAGCACTTCGCTGCTAAATACGAACTTAAAAACTTCTCTCGACTTCTGATATTTTATTTTACCCAAATGCATTCATAGCCCTCAGAAATGCTGTACGGAAGATGCCATGTGGCTGTTAATGCATTTTTAAAAGTCTCCCAGCTAGCTGCTTCATGTAGTTCAGGCTAGTGCATGCAATATTGTATGCTGCGTGCGCAAAGATGTCAAACTAGTCTCCTTGTAATCCTTGCGACACTATGAACATGGAATTATGAAGCTGGAACTATGAAGCTGGGAGTTTGTTTACTACTCTATACACTCTTAAGCAAATGTACACTCTTTGGGGTGTATAATTGCCACAGAACAATAATCGTCATCTGTGTTGTTTGCGTTTTTTCCTTGAAAACGCTGCGCTCGCTACTTTGCTGTCGATAATGCACTATTATGCAGATAACGGGCATGCCGTTCGTGATTTGGAAGTACCAGGCTCGCCGCGTTAAAGAAAGGAAATGCGGACAAGACAGATGACGATTATTGTTGTGCGGCAAATATATTGTTGACGATTATTGTTGTGCTTGGCTCTAGTTTGGGTGCTTGGTTTGTTCAACCCATACTTATACAGCGGTCCATTTGACCTAGTAACGAATCACCAAGAGCATTGGTGGCTCGCCACGTTGAAAAATCCATGTAGCCGCCTACCACGCCGGGTAGTTCTATTCAAGGAGTGCGATATTCGCATCATCTACCGCTACGGATGAAAGCACACTGACGCAGACACCCTGTCCCGTTCACTTCGATATCTTAACTCGACCTGCGGAACCACTTCCACACGCTTTATGGGATCTTGATCTCGGCTGAACTTGACTCAATTGGCACCGAGCAGCGCTGTGACCCGTGGGTCGCTTCTCTTTTCACGCATCTATCTGGATGATAGACCATCGCTGTATCGCGATCCCTCCGACGCCAAGCTGTTGATTTCGTCATTCCTTATCGGCTGCTCTACCGACGCAACTGCGCTCCCAAAGGCAGTGGATGACTACTGGTCATTCCCCGCTGTTTAAGATAAACCTGTGCCTCTTTTCACGACGATCTGTAATGTCGCCACGCCGTAATGTTGAAGACATACAAATGTTTTCGCCAACGCTACTACTAGCAAGGAACGTTAACTATTGTACGAAAGTTCGTTCAGTGCTGCCCTCACTGTCAACGTCGCATACTTTCACAATTACGCGCGTCTGGCGCCTTGAAGCCGCTTCTGTGCCCTGCGAGACCCTTCGATAGCTTTTTTTTACGATCGATTGATTTTTACGGCCTGCTTCCAGTGACACCGGATGGTAGTCGATAGATTATAGTTGCTGTGGGCCATTCCGCAAGCTACACCGAAATTGCTCCTTTAACAAACCCTACAGCGCCGATTGTAGCCTCTTCAGCCCTACATCGCTTCATCTTTCGACATGGTGCACCTCAAGAAGTCCTTAGTGATAGAGGTAGCGCCTTCCTCTACGAATTCGTCGAAACTCTGCTTTCGGAATGCCCCATTATTCATTAAACCAGCCCAGCATACGACCCGCGGACTAGCAGGCTCACAGAACGATTTAACCGCACTCTCGGTTATATGATCGCGATGTGCGGGGCATTTCATCATGGTAACTGGGGCCATGTAGTACATTGTACTATATTTTGCACCGCGATACAAGCTGCTACGGGACTTTCACGTTTATCCCTCCTGCATGTAGGAGAGCCTTCACATATCATCAACACTCTCCTTCTATACCGTCCTGACGCTTCCGAGTGCCCGCCTGTGTACAGAGCTGTCGGACAAGCCGAAGAGTGCCACCCGCTCGCGCGCATCTTTACATCCCAAGAACAACAGCGCCATAAAGAAGGCCGCGCCGACTCACTCTGAAATCCCACGTACGCCCCAGGATCTCTTCTATTGCTAGCTGTAGCTTGCCAAACTCCCAGGCTTTCCTCGAAACTCATGCCGAGGTACGAAGTGTCTTACCGGGTCTTGGAGCGAACGTCCCCGCTGAATTTTCTCATCGATTCACTTTCTATATCTGACCACACGTGCCGACATGGACTTGACCTCGTCTGCGTGGCATGTCTCAAGCCCTACCATGACCCCCTGCCTCTGAACTCTTAGGTCGCCAAGACGGATCTTTTTCTTCTCGGGCCACTGGGAAGACGTAGACGCGCCTCCGTCCAGCAGACCCTCCAACGCTCCGCTCGCTCTGCTGGTCGCTAGTGTCTTTCTTTTTATACGGTGCCTCACGCTTCGTCCCCGTGCCGTGAACTACAACGCGATTAAACCGCCTACTGAATGTAACACAGTACTGAATATAATGTACTCATCATGTTTGTGCCTTACAGCATGAACGCTGGGGAAATTGTACACAACATACAAGCACGCCGCGGCAATGCGCCTACGTAGCATGTCCATGTCTATCCCTCACAATGGCAGCCGAAAACGAGCCCCGTCTGACTGCAGCGCAGGGCTTTCGCCTTTATGCAAGCAACCTACACTACGTGTGATGCCAGCGTGGCTGAGATTGGCGAATGGCACACCATATGTTTACGTCACAAATGACGTCACATGCCGAGAAGCACGTGGTAACGGCTGTGATATGGCTTACACGAGCGAGACGCTGCTTAATGCCCTCGTTGGTGTGGATCACGGCCTCTTCGATGCGTTTTCCATCGGGCACAGAATTTGAAGTTGCTCAAAAAAAAAAAATGCTCGAGATGCGCACATCATAAATCCTCAAGATTGTATTTATTGCAGTTGTACTCTGAATGTATGCGTACGATTCCTTGATTGAAGCATACTGAAGATGCATTGTTGATATGATTCTCCAGACTTCAGTCCTGCTCTTGATTTGGCAGATTACTTGTAATCACGAGATATGGCTCAAATATACCTGCAACGGGAAAAAGTGCCGTTATATTCCTGCTAAAGCACCTTTATTTTCGTCACAGATATACGTTTGGGAATGTTGCTAGCGCAATAATATAGAAGGCTATAAAGAAATGGAGGCTTGTAATCACGCATTATAATTATTTTATGTGGATTCACTGGGTAACAATCTTTAGAGGTGCTGTATCTGCTCTGTTTTCTGCGCCAACCTACGTTTGTTCAGAAGCCGAATAGTCGTAATTCTTGTTTTCCTTGCAGAGAATGAACCTTTAGAACTTTATATACATGGCCGTTCTTATTTATTTAAATATAAATTTTAAGCATGAAATCAAGAGAAATCTGGCGAACATAACCTGAAGTGGAATTGATAACCGATGCCAATGTTTTTCGAGTCGTTAGCCACTTCAGATCCCTAAACTCGAGATACTTAGACTTTATCTGTCGTTGGGATGTACTAGAACTATCTTTAGAAAATTTACGATTCTTCATACTGGATACTAGGAAATATGCGTTCAAAATGGCAAATGAATTGTTCGCAAGACCGCAAGGTGGAGGAACATCTATGAAAGGCTATTTCTGATACACCCGGCAGCAACAAAACTTTATTTTTCATGAACAGAACTCCTCCTAGCGGGCTTCCGAAGAATTGATTTGCGATATCCAGTGTCCATGTGCTTCAAACTACCGAAGAAATTCGGCGTCGCTTTTGGGCGATCTGTTAGCCTTCTAATCTTAGGTATTACGGTGACCACCCCCCGTAAGGTGTTGGTTCTTGGGATGATTCGCCGGCGAGGACGAATTTTATTGCAATGGAAATATACCGGCACTCGAGGCTCAAGCGCGTTTGCGACATGGCGATTTAGGCTGTCGCTCCAGAGACGCTAAGTGCGCTTGGCTGCTAGAACAGCAAAGCGAAGTAAAAAAAAAGTGAGATTTTACGTGCCCAAACCACAATCTCATTATGAAGCATGCCTTATTGGCGGACTCCGGATTTATTTCGCCCACGTGGGGTTCTTTACCGTGCATCCAATACACGGTACAGGAGCGTTTTAGCGTTTCACCCAAATTGGAATGCGGCCGCCGTAGCCGGGATGCTATCCCGCGACCACGTGCTTAGCAGCGCAACGCCAATGAGACTGAGCAACCACGGCGGGTGCGAAGCGAAGTCGAACCACTGTCAACGCTATGCTCAAAGGCATCGGCGGCGCAACCACGGCAGTGTTTTAACTTTCCGCTCCTGGCATGAACGTTCTGCGCACGCCAATATAAGCTGACTAGCGTTCTTGAGCAGCTACTGTGTCCATGCGCTTCTCCGCGTGGAACAGGCAGTAAACGCCAAACTATGGTAATAATCTAATACATTGCGGCACACTCACTGGTAACGAGAGAGAGAGAGAGAGAGAACTAAACTTTTGCTTTCCGAAACGGTAAACCGAGTCAGAACCCGGTTCACTCTAGGAGGATTCCTTACTCCAAGAATCCTCTGGCTTGGGCTGCCTCCTTGGCCCGGGCGACGAGACTGCGTTGGTCGAGAGGAAAGCTTGGCCTCCCACGTTTCAGTTGTGGCAAGTGGCACAATTCCACTTTTTCATCTAAATAACTCCCAAAGGCAGACATTATTCTAAAAAAAGATTTGGTGAATGTTTCATTGATTAAGAAATTTTTGGAAACAACCTAAATCTAGGCTGTGACATTTGAAGACATAACCACTTTGAATTAATTCTTAGCACCGGTTTTGAGATATGCGATCCTAAGGCTTCCGACGAAAAAAAAAGGTGTTTTCTTAAAAATGTAAGTGGAACAAGAGTGCATTATTATACCAAGTTTCACTGCAGTTATTAAAACAGGTGCTAGATTTAAAAAAAAATTCCAAATGGGTCTCTTCTAAAATGCTTCAATTATTCTATTGGAATAGGAACGCTAATGTTATGACTTTAAAAGGTAGTGAGCGCATTTTTGTTTAGTAGTAAGTTATCCGTATTGATCTCTAGTGTAATGTTTACCTCTTTGGGGGTTCAAGTTCAATAAATAAATTTTTGCTAAATGCCTCAGGCGATCTTAGAAAATTCTGCTAACGTTAATTTAAAACGCCGCTTACATCGATGACACCATGTGGCTTCCAGTTCAAAAGTTCCGGTTCAAAAGAGTTCCAGTTTAAACGTTCCTTAGGCTTGGATGATTATATCACTGCACTGGTAGGCAAATGACAAGTGTAATGAATAGAAACCGGAATTTTGTTCCTGTTTATCTTAAGCTTCCGTATATAACGTTCTTTCTGTCGTATTTAAATTATATTCATCTAGTATGGGAAACTACAATTTTATATAAATTATCATTTATCTTCAGGAGAAAACATTTTAAAATATTTTATGCATTGGCTAATAAGGTCACACGTCTCTGTCCTTTGAAAATCTAAGCATCGTAAATATATTTTTATTATTTCGCATTAGGCTGTTGATTTCTTTACGAAGGAAGTATTTAGTAATTCCAGTACATCGTAGAAGCTGGTCAATCCACGTTGGACTTAGTGGCGTACAGCATCAAAAGCAGCGAACATTGGCAGATGTTCTGAGTGTAGAACGTACTATGGTCGCTAAAGCCTGACGTATAACATTATACCGTACGCTAATGTCGTGCATACACTTGGTATAGGTCTAAGGTACTTTTGATTAAAATTTATACGTTTTTAATGTTTTTGTGAGATGATAGGTCGTTTTCTTTTGTTCTCACTTGTCTGTTGGAGCTGAATACGCTCCCTTGCACTTTTCCAGCATCAGCTCATAAAAAATAACTGGCTGTCTTGCTTGCGTGCTCGGTAAAATATACTGCTTTTCCCCCGCGTTTTTTTTAACCACGTGTGCTTAAAGATGGAAGTGTTAATCTACCCTACACAAATGAGTGTGACGATGCAAATAGGTTTATTTTCGTTTGTTTTGATGTTTGTGGCGCAGACTGTTACCAAGCGACAATTTTGTGCTTTTTTTCTATTTGTGATGCCTTGATATGTCTGTTGGGATATTCTGACAGCTGCTGCCGATGTAGTTAGGGAACAAGGAGCTTCTCAGACTGCTTACGCAGGTTTTCCCTCTGTCCTCCTCATGCACTCAATCAATGGACAAAAAACTTAAGTTTCAAATTGCTAGATGGAAAATGTCTTCTCTTACTTGCGGATACATTTGCAACGCCGTGACAGCCATTGTGTTTTCCATTGCTTGTGCACAAACCGAACGACTTACCTATGCTTTTGCAAAGGACATCGCATACGATGCTACCACCAGGACATACCCAATCTGAAACGCAAGAAAATAAACCTTTAATATTGTGACCATGTAATTTATAAGTATAAATTCCTGGAAAATTACTGGAGATTTCGTTGTAATGAATTTTCATACCTCATGTAAATAGGCATCAATAAAGAAGGGGGCACAATAACGTAACGGTGAAGTGTTGAGTATTCGTTTTAAGCCTGATATTGATATCGCATAGAAACTGTTCCTTGATACTCATAGTTAAGCTGTTTAATGTAGACGTCCTTATCAGAGTACTCAGGCCCTAAAGGGCCCCTGAAACGGCTTTAAAGCGAAAGTGTTTATGGCTTGATATCCTTGCTTTTTCGTTCTGAATGTGCAAAAATTGCATGTGCCGATCCCGTAGACAGGGCAATACCCGGCCGACCCACGGTGGAGGTGAAGCATGCTTCGAGCGCTCCGACGCTAGTAATAACATCAAATTAATAATAATTGAAATAAATCAAGGAAGATGCATTCTTTCATTTCATTGATTCATTTATTCACAAAACTTTATTAGAGACCTGAAGCCCGGTCTTTTCATACCGAGGCCGCCCCCATCCACGTCGGCACCGTCAGGCCGAGCCTTATGGCACCATCGTGGACCTTCTGGACAGCCTGTAGTTGATCTTGATATTGACACGTGTACTTGTCTTTATCGGGTGACACGTTTCACCGCCTAACAAATATTATCGCACAGCGCAGGAGGCGCCTGCATGTTTCGGAAGTTTCTGGAATGTTATCGATGGTTCTATCCGCTGTCTGTTGTCGCCAAACCTTGCGTAATCTGGTTGCATGTATGCGCGACGCGAATGGTGTAGAACTTTGTGGAAGGCACGCGGATCCCAGCGATTACTCTGGCACATTCGACGACTGGTGTATAAAAGCCGACGAGCTTGACCAGCTGATCAGATTTTCGACGATCGCCGAGTGTATTCGCCGCTGTCGTCGCTCTTTCAGTGTAACCTCCTTTTGAGGGCACAAGTTTGCCCACCAAAACGCCAGTTTCTATAATCACAGTTTGGCCGTCTTCTTCACCGTCACTACTACGTGACATCTGGTGGAGGTGCTTTACGTTCATGTATCGGACGCCCCCGACAAGCCGTAATCCAAACCCGAACCACAAAGACAACACCATAGTCGTCCCGGAACACCGAGCAAGCCGCCGGCTACAGCAGCTGCCCCCGGAACACGGAATTCTACCAGAGACGACAAAGAAGATTGCCAGAGAAGATTGTTCAGAGACGACCAAGAAGACATCCCCAATGGCAGCCGCAGCGGCCCCAATAGTTCTGCAGCAGCCCAAGGAGCCACCGACGTTCCGCGGTTCAACATTTGAGGACCCGGAAAGCTGGCTGGAGACGTATGAGAGGGTCGCTACGTTCAACAGTTGGGACAGCGACGACTAGCTGCGACATGTCTATTTCGAATTGGAAGGCGCCGCCAGGACCTGGTTCGAGAATCGAGAAGCCACCTTAACGACGTGGGACCTGTTCCGCAGCGGTTTCTTGCAAACATTTACAAGCGTCGTGCGAAAAGAGCGAGCCCAAGCTCTACTAGAAACCAGAGCACAGCTGCCAAATGAGACGATCGCGATCTTCACGGAAGAGATGGCCCGTCTTTTCCAGCAGGCCGACCTGGAAATGTCGGAGGAGAAAAAAGTCCGCTTCCTGATGCGGGCGTTAAGCAAGAACTTTTCGCCAGACTTATTCGTAACCCACAGAAGACTGTAGCTGAGTTTTCTGCAGAAGCATCGACGATGGAGAAAAGTCTGGAAATGCGCACCCGGCAATATAACCTCCAGGGGCAATATAACCGCCACGCCGCAGTGCGCCATCCAAGGACTGGGTTCCGACGACCTCCAAGAGACCATCAGGGCCATTGTGCGCGAAGAACTGCGCAAGGTCCTGCCTTCGTCGCAGGCTCAAGTGGCCTCGATCGCCGACATCGTGAAAGATGAGGTTCAGCGATCGCTTGGAGTTCCTGAGGTGCAACCTCAATTACTGCAGCCCCAGCCAGAAGCGATGACCTACACCACCGTCGCACGCCGTCAAGGTCCCCCTCCGCGACCGCGCCAGGGCCCTGTGACGCCGCAATTCCGTCGTCCGCCGCCGCCGAGCACGCCCACCCGTCGCCCAGCGCACCTATGCGAGGAAGACGGACATTTGGCGAGCCCCCGACCACCGCCCGCTCTGCTATCACTGCGGAGAAGCCAGCCATGTGTACCGCCGATGCCCATACCGCGACTTGGGACTGAGAGGATTCGCCGTCAACGCGCCGCGTCCACAGCTTGGGGAGCGGCCACGTGACATCACCGATTACCTAGCCGCCACTCAGTGCAACTCTCGACGAACGTCCCGTTCGCCGTCACCAGGCTGCTACCTGTCGCCAGAGCGCCGTCCATACACTGGCCCAGCCCGGGGCCGGTCCGTGAGCCCATATCCGGAAACCTAAAAGCAGTAACTGATTCAGGTGCGGTCGCTGTTCATCGAGCTGACGAAGATCCGCCGACAACATAACAACGACGACACACCGCCGTCTGGCAGCAAAGAACACGCTGATGAAAGACGTCGACGCGACGTTCTAGCCACAGGACAACGCGACGCAGCCGTGATCCGACGCCACAACCTTACTGTAACGCAAAGCAAAGAACCACCGACCTCGACGTGCTTCTCGACTACCACGCAGTCACCGCCTTAGTTGACACAGGGGCTGATTACTCGGTCATGAGTGGACACATCGCCGCCCAGTTGAAGAAGGTTAAGTCTGCATGGGAGGACCCTCAAATTCGGACCGCTGGAGGACACCTCATTACGCCGACTAGAATATGCAACGCAAGAATTACCGTTCATGACCGGACTTACCCTGTCACCTTCGTTATCCTCCAACAGTGTTCACGAGACGTCATTCTCGCCATGGACTTCCTGAACCAACACGGCGCATTTATCGACCTGAAGTCGTAATCGATAACGCTGTCGGGAGGTCAAGCGGCGGCTCTAACATACGTAGTTTACAGAACTGCGATATCTGGTCTTGGTGCAGAGTTACAGATTTGTAGAATTCGTGGTTCTATTTTTCTTTGTTCGTTTCTAGCTTAGCACTTTCTGGCAATGTTTATCAGAAAATTCCGAGTCGTAGTCATAATTTTGCTTGCTAGAGTTGCTACAATTTAATTTTCTCTTTCAAATGCAATAAACATCATTCAACTCGATTCCACCGCTGTCTCAGGCAAGCATTTTGCCGCTGTACATGTATTTTAATAGAGAAATCGGAGCTGGCGTCGAGCTAAAGCTTCCTCTTAGAAAATTTCGCATACTAACTGCATACTTGAAATATTAACAAATACAAATTCATGTGTGTTTCTCGCTGCTCTAACACTACTTCTTCTCATTGTCTTAATGGCATTCCTCTTGATTCCGTCGCATCATATAAATATCTAGGCGTACATATAACACAAAACTTAACAAGGAATGCCCATACTGAATACGTTACCAATAACGCTAATCGCATGTTAGGGTATTTACGTCGCAACTTCTCTGCTGCTCTTTCGTCCTAAAAACTCCTACTTTATAAATCACTAATACGACCTAAACTTGAATACGCGTCATCTATATGGGACCCTGGGCATGAAAATCTTGTATCTTCTCTCAAACTAATCCAAATAACTCCGTTCGCTTCATCTTTTCAAATTACAACCGTACTGCAAGTATCACAGTCATGAAAACTAACGTTTCTCTCCCATCTTTAAAATCTCGCCGTAAAATCAGTCACCTCACTCTATTCCACAAGGTATAACATCACGTCACGCTACATGACGATTTTATTTCACCACCGGAATACATCTCCCATCGCATTGATGATCGGCACAAGGTTGGCATCAAAAAGTGCAAAACTAAAGCTTGTTTTCAGTCCTACCTTCCCCAGAATTCTGTCGAATGGAACCGCCTCCCTCCCGATATTGAAGCCATTGACGATAATCAACGATTTCGTGATGCACTAACAACCTTTGTTTATTTTGGAGAATGTTGAAATTATGTTCTAACAAAATTCACTGTATTGTATTTATTGTCTTTGTAAGCTATATTACCCACTCCCCTTTGTAATGCCTTTGGCCCTGAGGGTATGATAAATAAATAAATAAATAAATAAATAAAGATACATAACGCCATTGTGATTCGAACTCGTGGCCTTGCGGCAATGGTGCAGCTTTAATAGGGCTAAGCGCTAAAAATGCGCTATCACGCAACATGCGCTTGGTAATTTCAGCTGCGTTGTACCCCACAGAGTGAGTGGTGGCATCTATGTATGCATTTAGGAGGCCAAAACACGCAATGCTATAGTGGACGAGGAGCTGAGGTGTTTTTCGCAATGAAATTCACAAGACAGCGGTATCAGCTACGACGGCCTGCTGCTGTTTCACTGCACTGAACGAGCTCAATGCCAGAGAAATTGCTGAAGTCTGCCGATTCTTTAAACTTTCTTCAGTTGCTTCGCAGTCTTCACAGGGAGTTGATATAGAGGCCAGAACGTGTTCGAGCGAATACTTTCAAACTTTTTTTTTATTGCCTGTGATAGATAGCACAACTCTAGTCCATGGCCTAGTGTACTCGAAGAGGCGGACATTCATTGCACAAAGAATGGATGGAAACAACTTTATTTTAAATCCGGCAAATTTTACGACCCGGCCTCAGGTCTCCCATGAGGGGACTTCGAGGCCTTGCCTCGTCGCCGCCTCTCGGGCCTGCTGGACAGCCCACTCTTGTGTCTTGAGGTTGGAGCTGCGCAGAGCGGCGGCCCACTTCGACGCAAGAGCCTCCGGAGCTACTGCTATTGTAGCTGATGTAACCCGACACTCCCACAACATGTGTGACAGCCTCGCTCTATTTTCCTGACATAATTTGCAAAGAGCAGTCAAGTATTGCGCGGGGAAAATGTGCTGCAATCGCACCGGACTGGGGAATGTTTGTGTTTGCAATTGTCGCCAGATGACTGCCTGGTGACGTTTCAGCATAGGGTGAGGTGGGGGCAGCAACCGCCTGCCTAGCTGGTAGTGCTTGGTGATGTCATTGTACCTGACCAAGCGTTCTCGCATGTTTTGAACCAGGAGTTCCGAACTCGAAGAGGCGGTCTCCGATTCTGCGCGGCGGGTCAGTTCTCGCGCAGAGCGGTGTGCTACCTCGTTCAAGTTAATGAGGCCCTCATCGGTGGGGGTGGCGACGTGCGCTGGAAACCATATGATGGCGGTGTTATCGAAGTGCTGTCGACCAGCTTTCCTTAGAATCTGGAGAGCTTCGGAGGAAATGCGCCCCCGCGCGTAGTTGCGAACTGCGGATTGTGAGTCGCTAAAAACTACCTCGCAGAGGGGGTCGGTAAGCGCAAGCGCAATCGCTACCTCTTCCACTGTTTCGGGGTATTCCGTTGCGACACTACACGCGTGCGTAAGCCGGGAGCTAACATCTACGACTACCGCCGTGAACCGGTGTTCTCGTGCGTATTCTGCGGCGTCTACAAAGCGCGTTTCACCCAAGGAGCGCAGCAGTGTCTTGGCACGGGCCTGGCGTCGGCCCCGATTAAATTCGGGGTGCATGTTTCGAGGTATAGGGGCGACAATCAGCGTGTCGCTGAGGTCGGGTAGAATGACCTGTTTCTGACCGTGTTGGACGTGGTAGTTGAAGCCGAGTTGCTGCAAGATGTACCGGCCCGTGGCTGTCAGAGACATGCGTTCGAGCACACAAAGAATTGAAATTCATAATGGAATAATTAACAAAAAACTCACTAATTAAGGTTTTAGCTAATCACCTTATTACATTTACACATTCCAGTGGGTGAGACTGCAAAATTATACCCGCTTGAAAAGAATTGTGTGGATGATGCCATTAGGGAGATATGCACTGTCAAAGTTGCAGGGAAAATGCATTGTCATTCTTACTTTCTTAACAAAACGTCGCTTTATGCTTTGAAGTACGAGATTAACTGGAACGCAAATGCATTTATCCGCACAATTTGGGAATTAATAACTCGAAAGTGGGGTCATCCTGAGAATTAATTAGAAGTGGATCCGCCTTGGGAACTCTCCGGCTAGAATTTGTAAATTGCAATATGTGCCATGAGGTAATAAGCTAAAACCTAATGGATCAATTATGCACTTCAATTGTTTATACCAGTGATGACCGCCTCTTCTAGTAATACCAGCTCATGGACTAGGACTGTGCTATGTGCCGCAGGCAATTTTTAAAAATATTTGAAAGTGTTCGCTGAAATACCTGGCATATGCAAACAGTGTCGGTGTAGATCAAAGTGCGAACAGTGAGGAAAGTGTCCTGTGCCTTTGTATGTCTATGAACGCATCAGCCTATGAATGCATCATTATCGTCGCCGTCGTCGTCGTCGTCGTCAAGGCTACTGCTCGACAAAAAGCTGTTTGCATAGATACTTCAAGTAACAGTCTCGCGCACCCTGTCATATATGCATCGCAATACTCGAACTCATAACCTCAGGAGTGTTTCTCGCATGGCAGGTACTTGTCTCTCTCCAATTTCCGAAGCTATCTTTCCAATGCAAGCTTTCTTAAATCGCCATCCCACTATCTAATACTCTGTTTGGCTCGATGACGGTTATCTCCCTTTGTAATCCAATCTTTTTAACTATCGACAGGAAGCTACGTTCTAGCAGACCATCAATCGGACTTTAATAAACAGTAATTCGACAGACACTGTCCGTTCAATACGAGGCCTGCCGAATATTTACATGGAGGTACGCGCCATGAGACCTTTATGACATAGAACGAACGATTGCGGTGAGACAACAGCTAGTGAACTTGCACATTAATGTCCAAACACCTGCCCCCCTTTCCACTCACCATCCCTCCCTCTCCCCCCCCCTTTATTCAGTTTATACAGTGTAATTGACACCAAACACACGCTGGAAAGGTTCTCTCCGTCGTGTGTGCAGCAAAACTGTAGCTCGGTGACATAGGCAGCAGTTGCCAGTTTATGCCGTACAATACATGTTTTTTCAAAGAGCCACTGAATGCAAGGAATGCGGTTTACAGCCTTAGGTTATCCGACATATTTTAAAATACTTAATCCGGCGGCGCATAATATTGCAAGGCCGAAGACTATTAAAACCCGAAGAAGGAAAAGCATTTCGTTCAGCTTGACAAAACAAGTTTGCCAGTATTAGAAAACATATCTGTCCCGTGCACTGACTCTTCTTCCGCGCTTCCGCATCATTGCACCGCATTAAAGTCACACAACACTGATGCGCGTGATGCACAAAGTTGGAGAACCGATTTGCAAACCAGTCAAGTCCAAGCTGGTGTCAGAAGAGGCGACAGCGGTCGGCGGGGTTCATATACGTTAATCGAGGACATTTGAAGGCGTCAGCGAAGGCATCAACGTACCTCAATGCCACATTGCAGTCTTCATGAGTGCCTTCAGAACTTCCCGGACATGCCGCGAAACACGACGCTATAAAAAAAATCTGCGACGCCGTGTAGTCGTTGAACCCTACGAGCCGAACATCTTTGTCATCCAAAGAGCTCGTGAAGGCATCGAAAAGGGCGCTAAGCGCGATCGCTTCCAAGTTGCTGCCAAGGTCTGGCGCACCGGCCATACAAGTGGAGGCACGTTCAATAGCTTTTTTTGCTTCCTTGAAGCGTGCATAGGTGTCTAGAAAAGCATCGCTCAAGGCTAGCGCCACTTCCTTGCCAACGCCGGCGTACTTGATGGCTTCAGAGGCGTTGAGATGATAGTTCGGAAACGCCGTGGCGAACGGCAGGAGGAGAAAGTCGTAGTCTAGCACTACGTGCAGTTTTAAGTGCTTCAGAGCGGTGTAAACCATGTCAGATCGCATGACGTCGAGCGGCACCGCGGCGTGTCTCCAGTTCTCCGCCAGGGACTCCCCCATGTCCGGGTAGGAGCGACTACCGTTCCGAATGCTCGTGGCATCGCTGTCAAAAGGGCTGAAGACAACAGACACAGAATCCCAATCACCCAAGACGATCCTTTCTGGCTCGTAGTGTTGCCACTTCATCAGCCTCTTCAGGAAAGCGCGTCGCACAGAAAGGGCGATGACCTCTGCGTCGCCGCGGGCTGGCGGTTTCATTTCTTCGCTGACGTACGGAGCGAACACGGAGAAACCCGCGAAGAGGTAAGCCTTGCTGAGACAGAAGGCGCCGTGTTGAAAGTG